>NW_024387418.1:22101-37010 GCF_900408965.1 Simochromis diagramma | reverse complement strand
GCGTGTTGTTCTAAAGTGCATTTAAAACAAGGGAGAGCATGGTGGCTGCGGCCAGAGAGCAGCAGGTGTCAGCACGGCCCTCCCGAGACCCTCAATGTCTACATGGATTTAAAATTGAGAGGTGGGCACCAGCGCCAGAGGTAGGTTTGAGTACACAGACCGTCCTGGACGCCGGTACGTGCCCACCCTCAAGGCCCTATATATATATGTGTGTGGTTATAGAAGTGTAAGTAATGTGGATGTCTAAGTTGTGAGATAAAATTGAGGCACAGGTGGCCAGAAGGGACAGAGGGGGGGATGTCTCCCCTGCACCGGGTGACACACCTGCACCCAAGGCCCTACCTGTGTGGGTGAGTGTGGTGGAGGCGGGAAGAGGGAGGTAGCCGGGGATGGGGAGGAAAAGGAGGGAGGAGGTTGGCCCCACCTAGGGACGACTCCCCCGCTGACCCCAGTAGGCACCCCCGTCTCTGGTACCCACCAAGGCAAGGGAGACCAGTCCATCCAGACTGGGGCCTACGGTAGCAGCACTGCCAAGCCCCACAGGACCCGGGGCAGCCCACCCCACCCCACCGCAAGAGGAAACTGTACCCCACCCCAACATTCAATCATCTCCCGACTACACAAAGACAACAGACACCCAGGTTAAGTTTATTCTCCACCTCTCCTATGTCCTCTCCCCACCTGCAGAGTGGACTCCTGCAAGGATGGAACAACCTCCCCGCCAGTTGAAGAGCCCCCAGTTAGGCCGATGCACAAGAGGCCCCCTGTGCCAGGGCTGAGCCCCCGTGCACCCACCCGCCCACAACCTCGGTGACACACCGACGAGTACCAAAGCCCCCAAGGCCCAGCCAGAGCCCTAGCACGGAGGCGAAGCACCACCGAACCCCAAACCCCCACCTGCCCCGGATCCACTCAGGGGCAGCCAGGCCACCAGGCCAGTAACCTAGTCCACCAGTACAGACCATCCTCCAGCCCCGCTGCATGCAGCCATGAGGAGAACAACCTCTAAGAGCGACCAGAGCACAACCAGGTTATGAACACAACCCCCGGTTAAGCCCTCCAGGGATAACTTCTCTAGGGGTCCTCCAGGCGCCCTAAGCCCGTCCCAACTCCAATCAACCAAGTAGCTAAGGCGGGACCAAACCACGACCCCTACCCCCGCTAGGTGATGGAGCCGATCAAAGGAGCCAGAGGGATTGACTAATGTGTGGTGGCAGAGGCTATATCGAGACTAATGTGATCTATTAGATGGTTTCTATATTGGCTAGAATTAAGATTATTTTTACTTTCCAGTTCAGGAGGACCGTTTTCTTGGCGATGCATAGGGCAGTAAAAACCATGTGGACTGTATAGTTTCTGTAGTGACCTCATCCAATTTTCCCAACAAGCATACTAAAGGGGAGGTTGGAATTTTACATTCAGACACTTTGATAAGTCTTCACATATCTCGTGCCAAAACTTCTGCACTGGTGGACAGAACCAAAGAGTGTGGATGTAATTGTCTGGTGTATGCCTTGACAGTGTGAGCAGTTGTTGGAAGATGTAAAGCCCATCTTGAACATCCGAGACCTGTATAGTGCACTCTGTGTAGTATTTTGTATTGTATTAATTGAGACTGGATTTTAATCAATTAAGGTTTTAAGCATACCTGAGACCAGAAGTTTGTGTCTAAGCTGACTAATAAATCTGCTTCCCACTTTGCAATAGGAAGGGATATTGATCATCTAATTTAGAAAGTGTTCTGTATATTTTAGATAATAATTTGGGGGATTAAGAGAAGAAAATGTACCGCACTTGGTGGTGTTTGTAATTCAACTTGACTGAGGTTAAATTCTTTTTACTAGAGATTTAATTTGTTGATATCTAAAAATCTTTCTGTTGACCTATATTGTGCAACTATCTGTCAAATGGAATAATTCTGTTCCTTCTATATATGTTCTAAGTATTTGATTCCTGTACCACTCCAATCTGGAAAGTTTATCATATATTGTTTTGTAATATGTCAGGGTTGGTCCAGGTAGGTGTAGTTTGCATGGGATAATGAAGGCTCCGTTATTTTAGAAACTCCCACCATGCTGTCAGAGAAAAAGCTGATATTGATGCTTTTAAAGCATTCATGTCTTTTGAGTTTGAGCTAAAAGGTAGGTCTGAAATCTCTAGATTATGCATAGTGCCGTTCAACATCTAGCCAGGGCTCACTAAGAAGGTATGTTTTGACCATCTGAGATGAACTGAAGCCTGTTGGCTAAGAAGTATTGGTGAAAATTAGGCAGATCTAACCTCCTTACCTTGGTTTCTTTGTAGTGTTTTAAGCTGATCGCGGGGGTTTTTTCTCAAAGGAATTTAGAAATATATGGATCCAGATCTGAACCATCTGTGTGAGGTTGTTGGTCATCCAAAATAAGTAATGAATTATTTTTGTGCAAGATCATCATTGTTATGTAGGTCGAGACCCTTCCATGGTGATATGGGTAAAGTATTCCATCAGTCAGATCGCCTTCTATTTCTTTCATGAAGTGGATGTGTGTTTAATTTAGTAAGTCTGAAAGCTTAGGAGAAACATTAATACCTAAAATTTAATATTCCAGATTGTAGTGGGGCAGAGGAAGAATTATGGAAGAGCAGTTAATGGGAAGAACTGTAGATTTTGGCCAGTTATTGAATAATCTGAAACTCTTGAAAACCAGTTTATTGAGTAATTACCTCAGAGAGGTTGGTTTGTGAGTTTTGCAGAAAAAGCAACACATCATCCCATAGAGACTGATTTTATGTTCTATGTTCTTACTTTATGCCCTTAATTGTTGTAGCCTGTCTAAATGCTGGCTGCTAGAGGTTTCGATAAAATTGCAAAAAGTGAAGGGGAGAGTGGGCATCCCTGTCGGTGCCCCTCAGGAGACAGAAGCTGGAGGATGTCTGGTCATTGTTCTGATACGAGCTGTTGGGGAATTGTATAATATTTCTTAGCCAGTTTATGAAGAGTTTCCAAAACCAAATGTGTGTAAAGTTGCGAATAAAATTTCCAGTTAACTCTGTCAAATGCTTTTTCTGCATCTAGAGATAATAATTATGGTTTCGATGTTTTTTATTTATGAGTAGTCTATTAATTAAGTAATCTACGAGTGTTTGTTGAGGAGTGCCGACCTTTTATGAAACCAGTTTGGTCAGGATGAATTAAGAGGGGGGTCATTTCTCTAATCTCTTTGAGAGAGCTTTGCAGATTATTTTAAGGTCTACATTAAAAGAGAAATTGAACAATAGCTTGAGGGAAATAAGGGTCTTTGCCTGGTTTTAGCAGGAGACTAATGTTGGCAGAATTCATATTTGGTGGTAGTCTGCCATTTTCCTCGATTTCCTGCAACAGCCGGGAATACGGTGCCAAAATGTCCAGATTCTTTGTAGAATTCTGCAGGGAAGCCGTCTGGACCTGGAGCCTTATATTGGGATACTTATCAGGGCTTCCTGGAGTTCACCGACGTCAGTGGCGAATCCAGTGCATTGCTTGACAGTTGGGGGGGGGGTGCTAGTAATGGAAGAGTTACGTTGTCAAGAAACAGATCAATTCATTTTTAGATGGGTTTATTGTGGTGAATATAAAGTTTCATAGAAATCCCTAAAAATGTTGTTTATTCTTCCAGGGTCATATATTCACTAATATGAACAAGCGTGGCTTGCTTATGTGTCCTGCAAGTCTGTGCGTGCTGTGAGGCTGTTGTGAATGTGCTGCGTTGAGCGGGATGTGTTTGCTGTGATCGTGGTGTGAAAATATCGGAGAGAAAAGATAGGGGTGTTGTTTGTAGGTGAGTGGGGAAGTAGTGTAGGTGACAAGCAGTGAAAAAGGAACAGGAAAGAAGAAACCACATGAACGTGAGCAACAACAAAAAAAGAAACAAAACGGAAACATTCCATTAAAGTATGACGGAGAGTTGACGGTGGTTATATCGCTATGATCATTTGATAGCTAGGTTAAACCCATGTTAAAGGAGTAAATGTTGACTGTAATAAGGAGTGAAGAGTAGTGTAGCGGGTTCTTATCTGGGATGCGTCAATATAATCACGGTGTGTGCGGGGTCGGTACAGCGCCGTCCACGTAGGAGCCGGTCCACGCGATGACACACGGAGCCTTTCTGGATGAAGCTACGTCGAACTGGGAACAGGACCTGTCTCGTTCCAGGATCTCGTTGGGGGAACTGGTCGTTCACGCTGAAGTCCGTCCTTTCAGCTCTCTGCCGAACTTCACCTGTTCGCTCTTTTGAATGACCGAATTTGGCCACAAATAGGCCGTGGTCTCCCGGTCCGGACCTCACGCCCCCCAAGCGTGCACTCTATCGAAGTCGAGTTCTTTACGGTGTCCCTCCGGCAGCTTCAGGTGGATTTTAATGAAGCTTCTTCACCGTTTGCCTGGAGCTCGCTCTCCGGCAGATGCTGGGAATACCAGAAACACACAAGATTATCTCTCATGCTACGGGCTTGTAGATCGATAACGGACTCTGTTTATTTTTTTATTTCAATGTTTAGCTGGGTCACGGTTTCGGTGAGAGATTTGACCGACTCTCGTAGCGTTGGCATTTTCAGCGGCAAGCCGTTCCACCTGCTGCTGGCTGAATTCCAGGACGGCGTCTCAATTTTGGCCGGGGAAGCTGCACCCTGAGCCTACTTCATACTAAATCTTGGAAACAGCAGTCGATGTCATCTTGGCGACGTCTAAACCTCCCGTGTCCCCAGGGTGTTAGATGATAGGGACAGTTGTTAGTTATGACAATTGTATGTATATGGTAACTGAGAGCTTGAAAACCTTGTTAAACCATGCGACCATTCGCTTTAATTTTCCGCAAATCTCGGGTCCCCCCCCCTTGTAGGTACGCACCTACAAAATGGGTCGCTTACCTTACCCGTCACTTCCGTCACTTACCATCGTTAATATTTAGGTATTACTGTTATTACTGCTAGTAGTTATTGTGATGTGCGGTGGTTTTCTTATGTTTGCTTTTTTTGTTTGCTTTCTCTTCTGTTTTTTTTCTCCATACAGGTGATCCAGGTGTGTTTGTTGTTTTTTCTTTTCTTCTCCCCCTTCTCACCGTCCTTCTCCCCTCTGGTTTCTTTCTCTCCTTCTCTTTCTTTCTCTTTCTACTTCAGTTACCAGAGGAGAAAAATCATAAATAATGCCACCCTAATGATCACGCAGGTTTGGTTCAGCTAGAACCTTTAAGAAAACCACGCTGTCGAGTGATATGCCCAATGGTAGAAGACAAGGGAGACATGTTAGTTTGGATTGCAGGCCTTTCTTGGCTCAGAATGTGGTCTCGTGGGATTTAAGAGCAACTTTTTCAATTAAAACACAAATAAAGGTATATTGTTCAAGAAGCATACATAGCTATAGCCAATTTTTGCTTTTTTTTACCCACATTTTCCATGTCTGGGCTTGGAGGGGCTTAAAACTGTCCCGATTCGTGATTGAGGTGAGAACAAACGACCTCTGGTCAAAGTGCGTCAAACAATGATTTTATTAAACACGGTGGGAAGATACACAGCTCGATATGTCACCCCAGATCATCCGTCAAAAATACTTTTTTTTATTATGTCAGGGTTAAGCCCCTCTCGCATTAGACAAAACAATCACATGTACTAGGTAATAATAACGACAGTTCAACAAGTTCCGTGTTTAACAGCATTTTCCCTATAGGTGTCTGGACCCTCCAGATGGTCTTGTAGAACCCGGATTCACTAGTTACCAAGCAGAGGACAAAGACAGGATGTCTTTCACCTTTACCCTTGAAATTATACTTTCATTTTATGTGTATGTAAGCGTGTTAGGCATCATTCACAGCATTCAAGTCATTTCATCAATATATCAGTTCAGACATATACGCTGAACGACGCTTTTACCTCCATAGACGTATGCTTAACTCTCTCATGAGGCACAAATGCAATGTGTGTAATAACAGATTAAAACTGTAT
The DNA here is from genome assembly GCF_900408965.1 of Simochromis diagramma. Classification (NCBI taxonomy): domain Eukaryota; kingdom Metazoa; phylum Chordata; class Actinopteri; order Cichliformes; family Cichlidae; genus Simochromis; species Simochromis diagramma. Next base: position 31,055 of record NW_024387418.1, on the reverse strand, counting down.
GTTTAATTATGAATAAAGTTTATCAAATGCCACTGCTCAAAGCTTAAATGAAAAGAAGAAACAGAAGCAAGCATGATAAAATGATATAAATCCCCACATTTCCCTCTCTTTGGCCTTTGAAAAAGGCCAACATCCTTCTTTGTCTCACTCCTACGGTCCAATCAGCCACCACCCAAACGGCATCATAGACCCTGGACCATTCGGCACGAATCCATATGCCCTCGCTATCAGTCGCTCCAGCACCGTCTGGCAGCAAGGAATGAGACAACAACTGTAACCAATATTCCTATGAAAGTAACAAGAGAACACACATGGCAGACATAAACACACCTCGTCTATGCCCAAGCACAGATTGTCACCCAGTCTCCAGTGCAGCATGATCCCTGAAGTTTCCCTGCTAGTGTTTGGACAAAGTTTTCCAGCCCTCCCAGACTGGTACAGAGGCATCTGGAGCGGTGTTGTGGGAAATGAAAGTGACGGACAAGGTAAGCGACTCGTGTTGTAACTGACGTCAGACGCTAGAGATTTGGCGAGAATTAAAGGGACTGTAGTTTAGAATTGAACAAGTTTTTCTTTAAGCTTCAGGTATACCAAATTATAACTAAGCAATTGTCAATATAACAACAACAGCTTCTATCACGCTCTAACACCTGAAGGACAAAGGGAGAGGTTAGACGCCTCACAAGATTGCCAATCGACCGCTGTTTCCAAAGATTAGTATATGAAGAAGGCTAGGGTGCATCTTCCCGGCCCAAAATTGAGACGCCGTCATCGAAGAGATTCGCCCCGCAGACTCCCCGGCACAACATCGCCTGCTGGCAAAGACATTGCAGACATCCGGAGTCAATCGAAAACGATTGTCTCATGGTGTTCCAATGCGAGGCTAGTCCGGGGTGGAGATTTGTACACGCGGGAATTAAATCGCCGCGGTAACTCTCGGAGTTCATCAGCCAGCAGGCAGTGGAAACGCTTGCCGCTGAAAATGACCACGCTTACGAGGTCGGTCAGGAACACGCAGCAACACTACACATGAGCGGGAGGAGGGAGGTATGGGGTCTTCACACACCCCCGTTCTCTGCTAGCCATCGGGGCGGGGGGGCTGGGAGGAGATGTTGGCTGTCCGATTGGCCTCCCTGCTGTTGCGGAGCCTGGGACGGTCTGCTTGCCTCCACCCCGGGGGGAAGGGTAACATCTCTTGGGTCTGGGTTCTGTTTCCCCCTCTGGGGGCGAGGGTACCTGTACCCGGGGTATAGAGTATGTTTGGGGAGTGTGATTGTGTGTACATGTCCATTTATGTCAATCCTTACGTTGGGTGAGTGCTGAGTGTTTGTATATGTGTGCATGAGGGTGGGAATGCATGTTTGTGTCTGTGTGTGCCTGTTTGTCTGTGTCTATATGTCAGGTCGGGTCTTAGACTCCACCTCTCTGGGAACTCCCAGGCCCTCCAAGGCCTATCTCCCCTCACCACACTCCCTGCCGGTGACTGATGCCCTCAGGGGTCGGTGCATTGGTGGTTCTTGGTGTCCGGGGCTGGGCGCTCAGGTATGTACCAGCTCACTCCTGGTGGCTACTTGGCGGGGCCTGGCGCCTGTTGCTCGGTCAGGCCTCCTCCGGGGTGCGGGGGGCCCTCAGGCCTCCGGCCTCTGGGCCTGCGGCTCGGTTCACTCTGGCACAGCTGGCTGCCGGCAGAGCCGGCGGGCACGCCGGTGCAGCCCCCTCTAGCTTCTGCTCGGTGGCTACTGGGTGACGCCTCGTCTGGGGATCCTCAGCCCTTCCCATGAGGGTGGCACGGATGCCCCTCCGGTGGTCCTCCTTGGGCTCTCACACTCTGAGGCCTCTGGATGTCTGGGGCCTGGATCTCCTCCATGCCTGCTTCATACCCTGGAGGACGGGGCTATGGCTCTCTACATCCTCTTGCAGACCATTACATGTGGAAACCATTTGAATACTAGCGCGCTGATCCCCACAGGTCAACACAGGAGCACCTCAGGGATGTGTCCTCTCGCCACTGCTCTACTCCCTCTACACTTCAGACTGTGTGGCCACCCATGGCTCCAACACCATTGTGAAGTTTGCTGACGACACAGTGGTGTTGGGTGCCATCTCCAACAACGATGAGGCGGCCTACATGGATGAAGTGAAGAATCTGGCATCGTGGTGCCAGGACAACCACCTCCAGCTGAACGTCAGCAAGACCAAGGACCTGGTGGTGGACTTCAGAAGGGGTCAGCACAGAGACTACAAGCCCATTATCATCAATGGAGCTCCAGTGGAGAGGGTGCAGTCCTTCAAGTATCTTGGTGTCCACATCTCCTCAGACCTGACATGGGCTGCCCACATTCAGGTCCAGACCAAAAAGGCTAGGCAGCGCCTGTATCACCTACGACAACTGAGGAAGTTCAGGGTCTCTCCAAAGATCCTCAGGATTTTCTATACAGGCGCTGTGGAGAGCATCCTCACACAGAACATGACATCGTGGTTTGGGAACAGCTGTGTGAAGGACCAAAAAGCTCTCCAGAGAGTGATCCGTACAGCAGAACGCTGCTGCAGGATTGCTCTCCCCTCGCTTCAGGACACCTACACCAGGAGATGCCGGACTAGAGCAGATACTGAAGGACCCGTCCCATCCTGGCAACAAACTGTTCCAACTTCTGCAATCTGGTAGAAGGTTCCGCATCTTCCAGGCAAGGACAGAGAGACTCAAGAGGAGCTTCTATCCCCAAGCCATCCGTGCCCTAAACACACACACCCGCCCTCTCACATCATCTATAATTGACTGAGTCAGGACTCTTCCAGACACTAAACCAAGGCACAATGTACATTTCAATTCCTTTAATTTTAAATATGTTTATATTGTCTATCCTGTAAAATAGTCAGATGTCTATTCATATTAATGTACAGAATTCACCTGCTTGCTGCTACTACTGCACATTCACCCAATGTATATATATATATATATATATAATGTTTTTCCTCTACACCCCCCCTCCCACAATTTTTTTGCACATGTCGAGGAGCGTGTCAGGCTACATTTCACTGTGTGTTATACTTGTATAACTATGCATGTGACAAATAAAGAACCTTGAACCTTGAACACGGATGTTCACTGCTCATAGACTTAAATTACACCTTTCTTGGCTGCTACTTCAAAGCACATTGTGCGCTGTCTGTCCTGCGTGCTGCACAACATTGAATATTTAGTATTTACTGCTGTTTACACTTAGCTAGATTAATGCGATGGTGTTGTGTTTAGTATGTTGCTTTGGTTTTTTTTGCTTGTTTTCTATTCTTTTTCTCTCAACAGGTGATCCAGGAGATTCCCCCCCCCCCCCTTTCTCACTGTCCCTCTCCCCTTCTGTTTTTCTTTTCCTTCCTCTTTCTCTCTCCCTTTCCTATCCCTCACTCATGTCTGTCCCGTCTGTAACAACTGAAAATAAAATAAAATAAATAATAAAAACAAAGGTCGATCAAATGGACCAATACGGCAATGCCACGATGATCCACTTGGCAAAATAAATCCATTGGGTATCCTTGTTGGTCTTCAGACAACAATTCTGAAGGCTAAAGAACCAAATGTCCTCTGCTATTTCCTCTCAATGCGACGAGTAACAGTGCTAGCAGACAGAGGCACCTGTGCTATCTTTTCAGCCGCCACCTCCCCGAAAAGTTGGATGACTTTTTAGCCTTAGCAAAACAGTTAGCCACCAAGTATGATGCTCTCAGTGCACTTGCATTTGTTGTTGTGGAAGCCCTCAGTAATTGCTTCTGTTCCGGTTTTTCCCGCTTTTTTCTTTCAAAATACTCCAAAGGCTTGATTCTAATGTCGGGTGCTTGGTCTCCAAGTGACGAAGCAGTTTTGAAGGATTCATTGCCTCATTGAAGAGCCGGTCGCCGCATATTATGTAGAGCGGGCTTGGTGCGTGGGAATCACCTGTCGCGATAAATCCATATTTCAAGTAGGTCTTTTGGTACTGTCTGATAAATGCAGCTTTCTTTTTCTTAGTGGTTGTCATAGACTCTTCTTCTGTCTCCTCACTGGGGCTTTTTCCCTTTGCAAGGAAACTCTCCAAAGACATCTGTTTTTTACTCATTTTGCTAGCTTGTGGGTTTAATATTAGCTAATGTATCTTGACATGCATCAAGAGTCAGTCATAAACGGAAGTAACTCAGCATTCAGCATTTTCAAAATAAAACAATGTTCAGAGTCGGATAGTAAATAAAATGGAAATAATGTAAGTTATTTATGTTTTCTGTGAGGTACGAACCTCAACTCTTGCGGCCCGGTATCAGTCCGCGGCCCGGGGGTTGGGGACCGCTGGCCTACCTGGTACAACAAAAACAGCACATAGTCGTCATCAACAATGTGTAAAGCAACTGCAACATTCAGTTCTGTTAACAAGAATTAGAACAATTACAATCTCATAAAGAAACATTAGAGCTGAGTGCAAGTCAAAAAGCACCCGACTAGCTAACGAGTATTAGCTTAGCATGCTAACTAAAAATGCTACTAGTGAATAAAGTTACTACTCATGCATCAAAATGCCTGTAACTTTCAGGATACATGCTAATACTGCTTACAATCAAAATACATTTTGACGATTACAATTATGAGAATGTTTTCATTAATACACATACAAAATTGACAACAACATCGCTCACAAGCACCTACCACCAGTTTAGGAATATTTTCTTTTGCTGAGGCATGCACTGTGCAGCAATTTGGAACCTTAACAGTTGCAGTTGTGGTATTTGTTCACCAGGTGGCTCTAACTATTCACAAAGCACGTCAGTTTTGAGGAAATTCATTAAGCCTTTTTCTAACTCTGTTACATGAGCAGGGGACTGAGCTAATGGCTGCTGAGCAGGGGACTAAACAGGCAGTTGAACTAAAGGCTGAGCTACAGACTGAACCGATGACAAAAGAAATGGTTAAGGTGCAGGCCGTGCTAAAGGCTGAGCTAGCGGCAACACAGGAGACTGAGCTGAGGGCGGATGAACAGGAGATATACCTGCAGACTGGACCGACAGAAACAAAGGCAATTGAGCTTAAGGCTGGGCAGCTAACTGAGCTACAGGCTGGGCAGCTAACTGAGCTTCAGCCTGGGCAGCTAACTGAGCTTCAGCCTGGGCAGCTAAATGAGCTTCAGGCTGGGCAGATAACTGAGCTTCAGGCTGGGCAGATAACTGAGCTTCAGGCTGGGTGCCTAACTGACCTACAGGATGGGCTAACAGGGGTAGAGATGGTTGCAGTGGGAGTTGAGTAGATTGTGGTGTTGGTTCTCCTGAAACTTCAGAACAAGGCTTAACCAGCTGCATGATCTCAGTGAAAACAGTCTTTTCTAGATCAGACTGAACAGGTGAGGTAGAAAAACCATGGTTGTTGTCATTCTCTACAACAAAAAACACAGTCCCAGAGTAAACAGTCCCAAAGTCTGAAACAACAGGAAAAGTCAGTTTTGCTTACCACAGCCGGCTGCTTTGACGCCCGGGAATCTGGCTGTGGGATGGAATGACGGCAGTGTGGACGACGTTTCCTCCCAGATGAGGGAATGGAGGTGCTGGAGGATGTCATGCTCGCTGGGTCCATGCAGTGTTGCCAACTCCTCAGTAAGGAAAATCGCTATTGGCTGTCCTAAAAGTCGCTAGAAGTCGCTAAATGACGTCATCACCTAATTTGCATAATTGGTCATGCTAATGTAATTGTAACCTACGCTGTTGGAGAGAGAAATAACATCATGGAAGAGACATAAAGTGAGCAAAAAACGTCCTAAATGCATTTAGAATTTATTTAGAACTACAAATTAAATTTCTTTTAGCAATTATTGTTTTTTAATGTCACAATTCCAACCCTACTCCTCTATGCGGGCTTGGACCGGCAAAAGTGACCTGAAATTGGCACTCTGGGGGAGTTACTGTGTGTGTGTGTGTTTATAAGCAGTGTTGGGACTAACACGTTATTAAGTAACGCGTTACAGTAAGTACGTTATTATTGTGGTAACGAGCACGGTAACTAGTTATTATGCCGAAACCGGGAACGCGTTACTCGTTACTGGGATTTAGATAGGCTCGTTATTCGTTACTTCATGTGGTGGCTATTGCGGAGCTTCCACAGATTCAATAACATTAGCAAGTGGTGGAAGCCAGCAGGTGGACGAAGGAAAAGGGAGGCAAGAGGAGAGACCCGAAGTGGCCGCTGGTCCGAGAGTGTCAGGTGAACTGAACTTCAGGTAAGAAGTTATAACCTGCAGTCCATCTGGGTCAGATATGAGCCAAGTTTAGGTGGAGTTTATTTTCGTTATGCTGACTTTTTCGTACTGCGTGCTAGCTAGCATGACGGGGTTTCTATACAGCTGGGTGGGTGCTATGTTACTGATGTTGAACTTTATTTTGTTCATAAGGTTAATTATTAGAGTTGCCAACCGTCCCGTAAAAAGCGGAATCGTCTCGTATTCAGAGAAAATATCATGCATTTCGTATTGAGGTGAAAAGGAACACAGTTTGTCCCGGACTTCAGCTACAATGAAAAAGACACAAAGCTGGAGTTATTCTGTGTCTTTGCTGCACAGCTGCCTCTTCTTCTCTCATCCTCTCACCCTCCCTCTCCTGTTTCTACTTCGATCATGAAACTGATCAATGATCAGCTGATCGGCTCTCTTGTTTATTTATCGCCCACTTTGCGCCAGAAAGAGGAAACCAGCAGACGTCGCGCTAAACAACAGCAGCACGTTTAAGCTTGATCAGCTGTTGTTAGAATTTATTTAATATTAATTTCTAGTATCAGCTGATGTTTGCTGGAGCCACAGCTGTAAAGCTGCTGGTCATGGTATTGGTTTGGTTATGTGATGAGAGGGAAACATGAAGATGAAACCAGGAGATGTCCTTTCTGAATCATCAGAGCTGAACAGGTGATGGAGAAACAGGTTTACCTTTTAGGTGACATGAATGAGTTGAAGGGAAGTTATGAACTGTTTCTGAGAGACAAATAACACCAGGATCCTTTCCTAAGTAGCTGACAGCTGGTAACTGTGCAGGGGCGGGTCTAGCAAAGTGTTGCCAGGGGTCCATGTAGGGCATTAAAAGGGAAAGGGGGGCACAAGGAAATACTTTCTTATTCTCATTTAAAATGTCTCGCTTTTAAAAAATAATTATCTGAGTCTTGCAACAAACAATTGATAGATTGATGCATATATACCATCAAAACAGTGAACATCACTGTCACAACAGCGTTTATTTTCATTCAAAGGCTTTATGATTTTTCCTATAATGGTGGGCCGGTCTCTAGTCAAAATGCCCGGGACGATTTTTCTGTCCCAGTCCAGCCCTGTAAGCAGCTCATCTGCAGTCTGATGTTACCTACATCTTCCTATTCAGAAGGCAGAATTTCCGAGTTCTGAGTACAATCGAAAGCACCACGACTGCAGTTTTTGTGTTGGATGTAAAAAGAAGGCTAGGATAGAATCAGGCGTGGGATTTCTCTCGTGGAAATGTGCACATTATTTTTTTCTTTCTATTGGTAGGTGGCACAGTGCACTTGTGGCAAGTAAGCAAGCTAGAAGACTGGCAATCCTGCTGGGTATCCAGTTACGGAAGCAACACATTAACAAGAGAATTCTGAGTAAAACCAAAGTTACTTTCCCTAGTAACTAGTTACTCTGAAAGTAACGAGTAACTTGAAGTAACTGAGTTACTTTTGATAGAAGTAACTAGTAATGTAACTAAGTTACTAATTTAAAGTAACTTACCCAACACTGTTTATAAGTAGTTTTAAACCTTGTGATCCACAAAACAGCATAACAGTAAAAGAAGAACTGACTGCGTTACAGTCAGTGAGGAAGCAGCGGCTTCGCTCATGCGCGATTCATTTGCAGTTTGGACGCATAGGTGTGAACATCTCCTGCAGCTGGGGGAGGACTATCCTCCGCCCGTGAGCGCTTTAGGACGGGTGAGGTGCCCACGGCAGCACCGCTGCTTGTTGAGAGTAAGAGCAACACGCCCTTTCACGTCAAAAAGTCGTCATAAATAAGTCTCCAGTAACACCAGAAAAAGTCGCCAGATTTGTTGCTAGTCACTTTTTTAGAAAAAAAGTCGCTAAGGGGGTCTGAAAACTCGCTGGCAACACTGGGTCCATGTAGTGGTCGTGTTGTTCTGTCATGATAGGCTGTGTGGTAGGCAGGCTGGAAAGGTGGACCCAAGAGCAGGACTCTGAGAGATAGACTAAAAGAACATAACACATGAAACACAGAGAAGACAGTGACCTAAAATAGAGACCAAAAAAGTAAATAATGTCAAGAGAACAAAACCAAGAGTAACCAATAATTAGGAAATAGAATTTAAACACAAAACGCTGGGTAACACCCAGGACCACGACAGTCTCATTTTAAGAAAAACATTATTTAATTATGGATTTGATAGTAGCGCTTTGAGGCAACTGGCGTTGTGATTTGGTACTATATAAATAAAACTAAACTGAACTGAATAGTAGTAGTGAGCCTGACTCTGCCAGATGTTTCTTCATTGTAAAATGTTGGGTTTTTTATCCCAAAAAGTTGATCCTGTTCATCTGGACATAACGTTTTCAGTGGGAGAGACATTTCATCACTGCTCCAAGCGACATCTTAAGTCTCAACTGACTGCACATTTCCCTGATCTTATAAACAGTACATTTGCACAATAACTGAAACCTTTATATAAATACTTTGTATAAACACTACAAAATTAGGAGCTTTTCCCCAAAAGAAACAACGCGAAATCTCTCAGACAGACCCAGAACCTTGAAAAAGAGGTTCGAGGTCACTGGCAGAGTCAATTCCTTTTTTCATTAGCTGACCAGTAGTCAAAGTAACATTTCATTCATGAGTTCTATCTGATCTTTAGTAGTGATAGGGAGGGTGTGATGAACAGTGAAAGATACGTGTCACAGCGAGTGAGATGAGCCGCGTGGGAAGTATAAGGAG
>NW_024387418.1:0-22076 GCF_900408965.1 Simochromis diagramma | reverse complement strand
AACACCCGATGCCAGATTCTTCACTTCATCCATGTAGGCCGCCTCATCGTTGTTGGAGATGGCACCCAACACCACTGTGTCGTCAGCAAACTTCACAATGGTGTTGGAGCCATGGGTGGCCACACAGTCTGAAGTGTAGAGGGAGTAGAGCAGTGGCGAGAGGACACATCCCTGAGGTGCTCCTGTGTTGACCTGTGGGGATCAGCGCGCTAGTATTCAAATGGTTTCCACATGTAATGGTCTGCAAGAGGATGTAGAGAGCCATAGCCCCGTCCTCCAGGGTATGAAGCAGGCATGGAGGAGATCCAGGCCCCAGACATCCAGAGGCCTCAGAGTGTGAGAGCCCAAGGAGGACCACCGGAGGGGCATCCGTGCCACCCTCATGGGAAGGGCTGAGGATCCCCAGACGAGGCGTCACCCAGTAGCCACCGAGCAGAAGCTAGAGGGGGCTGCACCGGCGTGCCCGCCGGCTCTGCCGGCAGCCAGCTGTGCCAGAGTGAACCGAGCCGCAGGCCCAGAGGCCGGAGGCCTGAGGGCCCCCCGCACCCCGGAGGAGGCCTGACCGAGCAACAGGCGCCAGGCCCCGCCAAGTAGCCACCAGGAGTGAGCTGGTACATACCTGAGCGCCCAGCTCCGGGACACCAAGAACCACCAATGCACCGACCCCTGAGGGCATCAGTCACCGGCAGGGAGTGTGGTGAGGGGAGATAGGCCTTGGAGGGCCTGGGAGTTCCCAGAGAGGTGGAGTCTAAGACCCGACCTGACATATAGACACAGACAAACAGGCACACACAGACACAAACATGCATTCCCACCCTCATGCACACATATACAAACACTCAGCACTCACCCAACGTAAGGATTGACATAAATGGACATGTACACACAATCACACTCCCCAAACATACTCTATACCCCGGGTACAGGTACCCTCGCCCCCAGAGGGGGAAACAGAACCCAGACCCAAGAGATGTTACCCTTCCCCCCGGGGTGGAGGCAAGCAGACCGTCCCAGGCTCCGCAACAGCAGGGAGGCCAATCGGACAGCCAACATCTCCTCCCAGCCCCCCCGCCCCGATGGCTAGCAGAGAACGGGGGTGTGTGAAGACCCCATACCTCCCTCCTCCCGCTCATGTGTAGTGTTGCTGCGTGTTGTTCTAAAGTGCATTTAAAACAAGGGAGAGCATGGTGCTGCTGCCAGAGAGCAGCAGGTGTCAGCACGGCCCCTCCCGAGACCCTCAATGTCTACATGGATTTAAAATTGAGAGGTGGGCACCAGCGCCAGAGGTAGGTTTGAGTACACAGACCGTCCACTGGACGCCGTTAACGTGCCCACCCTCAAGGCCCTATATATATGTGTGTGTTATGAGAGTGTAAGTAATGTGGATGTCTAAGTTGTGAGATAAAATTGAGGCACAGGTGGCCAGAAGGGGACAGAGGGGGGGATGTCTCCCCTGCACCCTGGTGACACACCTGCACCCCAAGGCCCTACCTGTGTGGGTGAGTGTGGTGGAGCGGGAAGAGGGAGGTAGCCGGGGATGGGGAGGAAAAGGAGGGAGGGGAGGTTGCCCCTACCTAGGGCCAGCTCCCCCGCTGACCCCAGTAGGCACCCCCGTCCTCTGGTACCCACCAAGGCAAGGGAGACCAGGTCCATCCAGACTGGGGCCTACGGTAGCAGCACTGCCAAGCCCCACAGGACCCGGGGCAGCCCACCCCACCCCACCGCAGAGGAAACTGTACCCACCCCAACATTCAATCATCTCCCAGACTACACAAGACAACAGACACCCAGGTTAAATTTATTCTCCACCTCTCCTATGTCTCTCCCCCACCTGCAGAGTGGACTCCTGCAAGGATGGAACAACCTCCCCGCCAGTTGAAGAGTCCCCCAGTTAGGCCGATGCACAAGAGGCCCCCTGTGCCAGGGCTGAGCCCCCGTGCACCCACCCGCCCACAACCTCGGTGACACACCGACGAGTACCGAAGCCCCCAAGGCCCAGCCAGAGCCCTAGCACGGAGGCGAAGCACCCCCGAACCCCAAACCCCCACGCCTGCCCCGGATCCACTCAGGGGCAGCCAGGCCACCAGGCCAGTAACCTACGTCCACCAGTACAGACCATCCTCCAGCCCCGCTGCATGCAGCCATGAGGAGAACAACCTCTAAGAGCGACCAGAGCCACTAACCAGGTTATGAACACAACCCCCGGGTTAAGCCCTCCAGGGATAACTTCTCTAGGGGTCCTCCAGGCGCCCTAAGCCCGTCCCAACTCCATATCAACCACAGTAGCTAAGGCGGGACCAAACCACGACCCCTACCCCCGCTAGGTGATGGAGCCGATCAAAGGAGCCCAGAGGGATTGATCTAATGTGGTGGCAGAGGCTATATCGAGACTAATGTGATCTATTAGATGGTTTCTATATTGGCTAGAATTAAGATTATTTTTACTTTTCCAGTTCATGAGGACCGTTTTCTTGGCGATGCATAGGGCAGTAAAAACCATGTGGACTGTATTAGTTTCTGTAGTGACCTCATCCAATTTTCCCAACAAGCATACTAAAGGGGAGGTTGGAATTTTACATTTCAGACACTTTGATAAGTCTTCACATATCTCGTGCCAAAACTTCTGCACTGGTGGACAGAACCAAAGAGTGTGGATGTAATTGTCTGGTGTATTGCCTTGACAGTGTGAGCAGTTGTTGGAAGATGTAAAGCCCATCTTGAACATCCGATGACCTGTATAGTGCACTCTGTGTAGTATTTTGTATTGTATTAATTGCAGACTGGGATTTTTAATCAATTTAAAGGTTTTTAAGCATACCTGAGACCAGAAGTTTTGGTCTAAGCTGACTAATAAATCTGCTTCCCACTTTGCAATAGGAAGGGATATTGATTCATCTAATTTAGAAAGTGTTCTGTATATTTTAGATAATAATTTGGGGGATTTAAGAGTAAGAAAATGTACCGCACTTGGTGGTGTTTGTAATTCAACTTGACTGAGGTTAAATTTCTTTTTTACTATAGATTTAATTTGTTGATATTCTAAAAATCTTTTCTTGTTGATCCTATATTGTGCAACTAGTCTGTCAAATGGAATAAATTCTGTTCCTTCTAATATATGTTCTAAGTATTTGATTCCTGTACCACTCCAATCTGGAAAGTTTATCATATTATTGTTTTGTAATATGTCAGGGTTGGTCCAGGTAGGTGTATGTTTGCATGGGATTAATGAAGGCTCCGTTATTTTTAGAAACTCCCACCATGCTGTCAGAGAAAAGCTGATATTGATGCTTTTAAAGCATTCATGTCTTTTGATGTTTGAGCTAATAAATGGTAGGTCTGAAATCTCTAGATTATTGCATAGTGCCTGTTCAACATCTAGCCAGGGCTCATCTAAGAAGGTATGTTTTGACCATTCTGAGATGAACTGAAGCCTGTTGGCTAAGAAGTATTGGTGAAAATTAGGCAGATCTAATCCTCCTTTATCCTTGGTTCTTTGTAGTGTTTTTAAGCTGATACGCGGGGGTTTATCTTTCCAAAGGAATTTAGAAATATATGGATCCAGAGATCTGAACCAATCTTGTGATGGTTTGTTAGGGATCATCAAAAATAAGTAATTTATTTTTGGCAAGATCATCATTTTTATAGTGGCGACCCTTCCCATGAGTGATATGGGTAAAGATTTCCATCTAGTCAGATCGCCTTCTACTTTCTTTAGAAGTGGGATGTTGTTTAATTTAGTTAAGTCTGAAAGCTTAGGAGAAACATTAATACCTAAATATTTAATATTTCCAGATTGTAGTGGGGCAGAGGAAGAATTATGGAAGGAGCAGTTAATGGGAAGAACTGTAGATTTTGGCCAGTTAATTGAATAATCTGAAACTCTTGAAAACCAGTTTATTAGAGTAATTACCTCAGAGAGGTTGGTTTGTGAGTTTTGCAGAAAAAGCAACACATCATCCACATAGAGACTGATTTTATGTTCTATGTTCTTACATTTTATGCCCTTAATTGTTGTAGCCTGTCTAAATGCTGCTGCTAGAGGTTCGATAAAAATTGCAAAAAGTGAAGGGGAGAGTGGGCATCCCTGTCTGGTGCCCCTCAGGAGACAGAAGCTGGAGGATGTCTGGTCATTTGTTCTGATACGAGCTGTTGGGGAATTGTATAATATTCTTAGCCAGTTTATGAAAGAGTTTCCAAAACCAAATTTGTGTAAAGTTGCGAATAAAAATTTCCAGTTAACTCTGTCAAATGCTTTTTCTGCATCTAGAGATAATATTATGGTTTCGATGTTTTTATTGTATGAGTAGTCTATTAAATTAAGTAATCTACGAGTGTTTGTTGAGGAGTGCCGACCTTTTATGAAACCAGTTTGGTCAGGATGAATTAAGAGGGGGGTCATTTTCTCTAATCTCTTTGAGAGAGCTTTGCAGATTATTTTAAGGTCTACATTTAAAAGAGAAATTGAACAATAGCTTGAGGGAAATAAAGGGTCTTTGCCTGGTTTTAGCAGGAGACTAATGTTGGCAGAATTCATATTTGGTGGTAGTCTGCCATTTTCCTCGATTTCCTGCAACATGCCGTGGAATACTGGTGCCAAAATTGTCCAGATTCTTTGTAGAATTCTGCAGGGAAGCCGTCTGGACCTGGAGCCTTATTATTGGGCATACTTATCAGGGCTTCCTGGAGTTCACCTGACGTCAGTGGCGAATCCAGTGCCATTGCTTGACTGTCTAGTAATTTTGGAAGAGTTACGTTGTCAAGAAACAGATCAATTTCATTTTTAGATGGGTTTATTTGTGGTGAATATAAAGTTTCATAGAAATCCCTAAAAATGTTGTTTATTCTTCCAGGGTCATATATTGTGTTCCCCGATAAATCTTTAGCAGCACATATAGTTGTTTTTTCTTTATTTATTTTTAACTGGTTAGCTAGAAATCGACCTGATTTGTTACTGTGTTCAAAATTCTGCAAGCGAAGTCTTTGTATAAGGAATTGTGTTTTTTTATTAATAATTTCATTTAATTCTAGTTTTGTTTTGCATATTTTGTTCAATGTTTCCTGATCTTGGTGGGACGCGTAGGCTTCTTCTAGTGATTTGATGGTTTTTTCTAATTCCTGAATATTTTTGTTTTCTTCTTTCTTTTTGTGTGATGAGAAAGAAATTATTTTACCTCTCATCACAGCTTTCCCTGCTTCCCATAGAACAGAAGCAGATATTCTGGGAGTGTCATTAAAGTCTAAATATGAAGTCCATTCCTTTTTAAAATATTTAATAAAGTCTTCATCTTTAAGCAGTGATGTATTAAATCTCCAGTTTTTTCTTGGCGTAGTGTTATTCTTGTGCATTAGTGTTAAAGATACAGGAGCATGATCGCTGACAGCTATAGGATGAATCTCAGTGTCTGAAATGTCACACAGCAGTGAGCTGCTGACCAAAAAATAATCCAGACAAGAGTAGGAGTGATGGACATGCGAGAAAAAAGTATATTCCTTACTGGTGGGGTGAAGGGAGTGCCATGCATCGCAAAGGCCATAGTCACTCATATACTGTTTGATTATATTTGTGGATTGCCAATTGCGCTGAGTTCCTGTTGTATTGAGCCTATCCATTTCTTCATTTAGTCCAAGGTTGAGGTCACCGCCAAGAATGAGTGTGCATTCGAGGTGTTCAGAGAGTGCACTAGAAAATCCGTGGAAGAATGAGGGTTCATCAACATTTGGACCATATATACTTACAATACATAGTTTTTTGTTCAATATTGATAGTTTAATAATTAGAAATCTACCCTCTGGATCTATAACTGTATCGAGTACTGTAAAATTAACATTTTTATGTATTAAAATTGATACTCCCCTTTGTCTAGAATTATAACAGGCTGCAAACACGTTAGGAAACTCAGGTGTTTTAAGTTCGTTTAAACCTGTGACAGGTCTGTGAGTTTCTTGTAAGAAAACAACATCTGCCTGTAGTTTTTTAAGCTGGTTAAATATCTTTAACCTCTTTCCTCTGGTGCCAGCTCCATTTACATTCCATGTGACAAACCTCAGCATGCCCATAATTGTGTGTGTATGTCTAATGATGTAAGCTGGGTGTTTCGTTTAGACGGGTGGAGAGAATGTGGAAACATCCCTTGTTTGTAAATAGAAAGAGAAAAAAAAGTGTGGTGAGAGGCTCCATAAGTCTGACTATGTGTGTGAATATTCACTAATATGAACAAGCGTGGCTTGCTTATGTGTCCTGCAAGTCTGTGCGTGCTGTGAGGCTGTTGTGAATGTGCTGCCGTTGAGCGGATGTGTTTGCGTGATCGTGGTGTGAAAATATGGAGAAATAGAGGGTGTTGTTTGTAGGTGAGTGGGGAAGTAGGTGATCACAGCAGTGAAAGACAAGAGAAAGAAAGAAACCACATGAACTGTGAGCAACAACAAAAAAAAGAAACGAAACGGAAACATTCCAATTAAAGTAATGACGGAGGGTGACGGTGTTATATCTGCTATGACATCATATTGATATTACTAGGTTAAACCCATGTTAAAGGAGAAAGTGTGAATGAATAAGAAAAGAGTGTAGCGGGTTCTTATCTGGGATGCAGTCAATATAATCACGGTGTGGTGCCGGGGTCGCGGTACAGCTGTCCGTCCACGTAGAGCCGGTCCACGGCGATGACAGCACGGGAGCCTTTCTGGATGAAGCTACGTCGAACTGGGAACAGGACCTTGCGTCGTTCCAGGATCTCTTTGGGGAACTGGTCGTTCACGCTGAAGTCCGTTCCTTTCAGCTCTCTGCCGCGACTCTTCACCTGTTCCTTCTGTTTGAATTGACCGAATTTGGCCACAATAGGCCGTGGTCTCCCGGTCCGCGACCTCACGCCCCCCAAGCGATGCACTCTATCGAAGTCGATGTTCTTTAGGGTGTCCTCCGGCAGCTTCAGGTGGATTTTAATGAAGCTTTTCACCGTTGCCTCCGCGTCCTCTCCGGCAGATTCTGGAATACCAGAAAACACAAGATTATCTCTCATGCTACGGGCTTGTAGATCGATAACGGACTCTTTTATTTTTTTATTTTCAATGTTTAGCTGGGTCACGTTATCGGTGAGAGATTTGACCGACTCTCGTAGCGTGGCATTTTCAGCGGCAAGCGTTTCCACCTGCTGCTGGCTGAATTCCAGGGACGGCGTCTCAATTTTGGCCGGGGAAGATGCACCCTGAGCCTTCTTCATTACTAAATCTTGGAAACAGCAGTCGATGTAATCTTGGAGAGCGTCTAAACTCTCCCTGTTGTCCTCCAGGGTGTTAGAGATGATAGGACAGATGTTGTTAGTTATATGACAATTGATTAGTATATTTGGTAATACTGAAGCTTGAAAAACCTTTGTTAAACTCTATGCTACCATTCGCTTTAATTTTCCGCCAAATCTCCGGCGTCTGACGTCACCTACAAAATGGGTCGCTTACCTTACCCGTCACTTCCGTCACTTACCATCGTTTAATATTTAGTATCTACTGTTATCTACTGCTAGCTAGTTTATTGTGATGGTGCTGTTGTTTTATTATGTTGCTCTTTTTTTGTTTGCTTTCTCTTCTGTTTTTTTTCTCCATACAGGTGATCCAGGTGTTTTGTTTGTTTTTTTCTTTCTTCCCCCTTTCTCACCGTTCTTTCCCCTTGTTTTCCTCCTTCTCTTCTTTCATTCTTTCTCTCTTCCTATCCCCCAGTCTGTCTGTCCCGTTTGTAGCACGAAACAAATAATACATTTATATAAAGGTCATCAAATTATGGCAGCCATTGATCACTTGTAAAAAATCCGCTTGCATCTTCTGGCCTTAGACACAATTCTGACGGCTTCCAACGGACACAAAAAAAAAAAAAAAAAAAAAGGGAAAATTCATTAAACTCTGTGGCGCAAATCAGTTGGGACCGCTGAGTCACGGAGCAATTTTAGTTGATCTGTTGTATAAAAAAATATGATGATGTCATCTCTTACCATAAGGAGAAAAATAAATAAATAATACTGCCACTATATGATCACAGGTTTGGTTTCAGCTAGAACCTTTAAAGAAAACCACGCTGTCGATTGAAATGCCCAGTGGTAGAAGACAAGGGATGACATGTTTAGTTTGGATGCAGGCCTTTCTTGGTCTGCATATTTGAGTCTCGTGATTTAAAGCAACATTTTTCAATTAAAACAAACAAATAAAGGTATTATTGTTCAAGAAGCATACATAGCTATAGCCATTTCTTTTCTTTTTTTTACCACATTTTCCATGTCTGCTTGAGGGGCTTAAAAACTGTCCCGATTCGTGATTGAGGTGAGAGACAAACGACCTCTGGTCAAAGTGCGTCAAAACAATGATTTTATTAAACACGTGTGGGAAGATACACAGCTCGATATTGTCACCCCAGATCTCCCGTCAAAAATACTTTTTTTTATTATGTCAGGGTTAACGCCCCTTCTCGCATTAGACAAAACATCACATGTATAGGTAATAATTAACGACAGTTCAACAAGTTTCCGTGTTTAACAGCATTTTCCCTATATGGTTGTCTGGCTCCTCCAGATGCGTCTTGTAGAACCCGGATCACTAGTTACCAAGCAGAGACAAAGCAAGATGTCTTTCACCTTTACCCTTGAAATTATACTTCATGTTTATGTGTATGTAAGCGTGTTAGGCATTCATTCACAGCATTCAAGTCATTTCATCAATATATCAGTTCAGACATAACGCTGAACGACGCTTTTAACCTTCATTATCACTCTATCATGAGCACAAATGCAATGTGTGTAATAACATGATTAAAACTGTATGTTTAATTAATTGAATAAATGTTTAATCAAATGCCACTGCTCAAAGCTTAATAAAAAGAAGAAAAGAATCAACATGATATAAAATGATATAATCCCCACATTTCCCTCTCTTTGGCCTTTGAAAAAGGCCAACATCCTTCCTATTGTCTCACTCCTCGGTCCAGTCAGCCACCACCACCAACGGCATCATAGACCCTGGACCATTCGGCCCCGAATCCATAGCCCTCTCTATCAGTCGCTCCAGCACTCGTCTGGCACAAGGAATGAGACAACAACCTGTAACCAATATTCCTATGAAAGTAACAAGAGAAAACATGGCAGACATAAACACACCCTTCTATTGCCCAAGCACAGATGTCACCCAGTTCTCCAGTGCATCATTGACTCCTGAATGTTCATGCATAGTTTTGGACAAAGTTTTCAGACCCTCCAGAGCCCTGGTTACAGAGGCATCTGGAGCGGTGTTGTTGGGAATGAAAGTGACGGACAAGGTAAGCGACTCGTGTTGTAACTGACGTCAGACGCTAGAGATTTTGGCGGAAAATTAAAGGGAATGGTAGTTTAGAATTGAACAAAGTTTCTTTAAGCTTCAGTATTACCAAATATACTAATCAATTGTCATATAACTAACAACATCTGTCCTATCATCTCTAACACCCTGAAGGACAACGGGGAGAGTTTAGACGCTCTCCAAGATTACATCGACCGCTGTTTCCAAGATTTAGTAATGAAGAAGGCTCAGGGTGCATCTTCCCCGGCCAAAATTGAGACACCGTCATCGAAGAGATGTCGCCCAGCAGACTCCCCCGGCACAACATCGCCTGCTGGCAAAGACATTGCAGACATCCTGGAGTCAATCGACAAACGATTGTCCAGTTTCAATGCGAGGCTGTCCCTGGTGGAGATTTTACACCGGGAATTTAAATCTCCGCGAGAATCCCTGGAGTTCAGCCAGCAGCAGGTGGAAACGCTTGCCGCTGAAAATGCCACGCTACGAGAGTCGGTCAAATCTCTCACCGACGCACGATCTGATATCGTCGTGTTGGAGTTGTTCCAGGATCAACATTGCAAGTGACCAATCAGAATGTTGTGATGTCATACATTTGCGACTTCGGGAAAAACCGCCGTAAAACAAAAAACTGTACTCAAGCTGCGAGAAACCGCCTCTGTCCGCCGATCAACGGACCTTGATCCTGACCCTAACCCTTTAATAAACGCTAAGCAGAATTGATATTGTCCTTGCAACATTGGAATTTCATAAATGCACGAATGGCTTGGTGCACCAAAGAATAACGTCACAACAATGTGATTGGTCACTTGCAATGTTGATCCTGGAACAACATTTACTATGTTGTTCCAGGAACAACACCAACACGACGATATCAGATCATCCCTCACCGATAACGTGAATATCAGCCTAACCAGTTCTACAGAGCAGACGCTTCACTTTCCATTGTTTTTGTATTATATATATATATATATATATAAAACACCCAGCACGCCCCTGCGGGCTCAGTCCACTCTGGCGCATCCAAAGTATTCAGAATATGTTACTCTCATTGAGTAACGTGATGGAATATGTTACAAAATACATTTTGGAGCATGTATTCTGTAATCTGTAGTAGAAGAGGTAAAAGTAGCCTTCCCAACTATGCTGGTTTGTGAACAAGGGTGTTCACAGACACAAACTACACCTTTCTTGGCTGCTACCTCAAAGTATACTGTGCACTGTTGGTCTTGCGTGATGCACCATAATATTCAATAATTAGTATTTACTGTAATTTACACTTAGCTAGATTATTGTAATGGTGTTGTGTTTATTATGTTGATCTCTTTTTTGTGGTTTTCTCTTTTGTTCTTTTTTCTTTTCTCATCAAGTGAGCCAGTTAATTTTTTTTATGTGCACTTTCTCACTGTTCCTCTTCCCCTCTGTTTTTCTTTCCCTCCTTCTCTTACTTTCTTTCTCCATTTCCTATCCCCCAGTCATATCTGTCCAATCTGTAAGAACTGAAAATAAAATAAACAAATAATAATAACAAAGTTCAATCAAATGGACCAAGGCCGTGATGATCCACAAGTAAATCTGTTGGGCATCTTCCTTGGCCTTCAGACAGAAATTCTGATGGCTAAAGAACCAAACGGGATGGGCAAAAACAAAGAAGAATGTTTGCATTGCTCATTAGTGATCAGTGTCATGTGACACTGCAACTGAGTGTCACATGACACTGTAAGGTTGCGAGGACAGAACTAATAAATTGTATGCAATGTCAGACCAACTCTGTAGAAGAGCTCTGCCAACAGTGGGCAAACACAGATCCTGACCTGATGACTGCCAGTAGAAGGAACAGTAAAATCTTTTTGTGGGACTGGGATTTTTATCAACCACCAGGCTTTTGTGAGACATTTTAATGTTTTTTTCTCCTTTATGAATACAGCAATTATTGGGATTCTGTGCTACATTGACTTCAACAGATTTATGTTTTACGTGTCATAAATTTTCTGCAATGTCAAATGTATCTCAGTCTTACACTAACATGTCTATTGAAGTGCAGTATCAGGACCTACTGAGGGTAATTATTGTTTCCACTCTGTCAACAGTTCCATCTTTTATTTTTCTCTTCCTTAATGGGACCATGTTGTTCACACTGAGGAGTAAGCCGGTGTTTCGTGACACTCCCCGTTACATTCTTCTGTATAACCTCCTTTTTGCAGACACTGTGCAGCTGGCACAGAGTCAGGTTCTTTTCCTGCTCTCTATTTTTAGAGTAAAATTGCCGTATCCTGTATGTGTATGTCTCAGCTTGTTGGCCAATCTCACCACTGGGATCTCCCCTCTCACCCTTTCGGTGATGCCTCTGGAGAGATATGTAGCTGTGTGCTACCCACTGAGGTATCCTGCCATCATCACCATCAGAAACACAGGGGCTGCTATCGTTGTGATTTGGATTATCAGTTCACTAAATAATCTCACTCGACTCATCTTTTTTTTCCCATTTGAAGTGTTGAAAAACCTGCAGATGGAAGACAGTTGTTCTAAAATAGCTCTGTTACTCGGGACAAGGTCTGATCAATATGACACCGCTTTCACATGTTTAGTGTTTGTATCAGCTGGTGTGGCAGTCGTTTTTTCTTATATCGGTGTGATATTAGCTGCCAGGTTGGCCTCTGCAAACAAAGCTTTAGCACGTAAAGCTCGAAACACACTACTGCTGAATATGATGCAGCTGTGCCTGAGTCTCTCCTCTACTATTTATAACCCTTTGCTCGCTGCCCTTTCAAGAGCTGTAACAATGACAATATTTTTATGGGTTCAGAATGTATTTTATTTGTGCTTTATTATCTTACCCAGATGCCTGAGTTCTCTAGTCTATGGGCTAAGAGATCAGACCATCAGACCTGTCCTCATGTACCACCTATGCTGTCATCAGAAACGAAGTCAGTAACTTGCAATATTTCACCTGGAATCTGAAATGGTTTAATAAAAGTAAGCCTCAGATTATCTGCTGGGTTTCTGCAAGATGTATACTTCTCATATTAAACTGATCCAGACTTGTTTTCAAATATAAAATTTCAGCTTTTCGCCAAACTCTTCCTTGTTCTTGATCCTGCTGCTGATCGGAAAATTAAAGTCATTGCCGAAGTAAACTGTCACATACCTCGACTTCGACTCAGACCAATGACTAACCTTTTTTTTTTTTTCAGAATTAGTGTTTCCATCATACCACCGGGCCTAATATAGACATTTGCTATATATAGACAGTTTTCACCTCCATAACACCATCATGCTTAACAAGCATGATTTAAACACTTGCCATTTTCATGAGGGACATCATCAGGTGTCACTCCCATCATGTGTTGTGTCACTCTTTCCAACCAACGCAGAGCGATACTGAGGATACAAATATATCTACACTCCCCACTCCCAGTTCAACAGTCACTTATATTTTTCCACTCAGCTAATCATTCCCCTTGGCCAACCCGTACTCCAGAGATGTGAGATGCACATTCTGCCTAATCACATTTTCATATATAAAGCTGGAGGAGAAATCATAGAACCGTTAGAAACCAATTTGAATTTGTGTGTACACCTTCAAATTCAAGATATGAATCATATCTATATTTTATCATCTGAGAAGAAATCTCCTTCATCAAAGAAGTGAAAACACAAGGAAGAGAGGGTGCATGACTGGCACCTGGATAAAATCTCATCCTATACTGCCTTACCTCAACCCTGATCTTCTGAAGTCATCGCATGACAAGGTTGAATTCAGAGGTCAAATCCAAGCTAACATTGTGCCAGCTAATGTTATGCACTCCCAAAAAATTCATTTAAAAAAATCACACTTTCCCTCTGCAAACAGATGGATTACGTTCTCACATCGAATGGGAGTCCATTCACCAAGTGTCCAAATCCAACAATGTTAAAGCCACTACAAATGCTAGCTAAGTCCTGCAAAAACAGGAGCATGTGCGACCATGTCTGAAGCGATGTTGGTGCTGTTCCTTCTTTTGTCTTTTGTGGTGAAGAGAGAGCTGTGCATGAAAGCGAAGCAGTCAATTTAGTCATTGATGTGCCTACCCTCGCCTATGGTCACAAGCTCTGGTAGTGGCAGAAAGAAGGAGATCACATCGACAAAGAGCAGGAACATGTTTTCTCCAAAAGGCAGCTGGGCTGTCTCCTAGAGATAGGTGAGAAGTTACAGAGGAGCACAGAGAAGAGCTACTACTTCTCCCAAATACATTTGTTGTCATTTACATTCTTTTAAATCATAATCACAACACAAACTACCCAAATGATCCCGATCAAAAGTTTACATACCCTGGTGATTGGCCCTGATAACTTGGGCACAACTTCACACAAAAGGGTTAGAAAGGCTATTATAGGTAACCATCTTAACCTGTGATCTGTTTGCTTGTAAATAGTGAGTGTGTATAAAAAGTGACTTTCTGGACTCTGGCCCCCTGATAGACCCTTGCATTTTCATCCAGTCTTTCACTGATAGTTTTGGGGTTCTAAGTCATGTGAAAAGCAAAAGATTTGTCAAAGGGTCTGCAGGAAAAGGTAGTTGAACTCTATTAAACAGGAAAGATATAAGAGAAAATAGCAAAGGAATTGAGAAGGCCAATCAGCAGTGTTCAAACTCTGATTAAGAAGTGGAAAATTAGGGGTTCTGTTGAAACCAAACCATGGTTAGGTAGACCAACTAAAATTTCAGCCACAGAAAAATTGTTCAGCATGCAAGTAAACAGCCACAAATAACTTTGTGGGAAATACAGGACTCTCTGAAAAATAAAAAAATAAAAAGTGGTGTGGCCGTTTTTAGGTGCACAATAAGGAGGCACTTGAAGAAGGATGGGCTGCATGGTCAAGTTGCCAGAAAAAAGTCATAACTATGCAAATGTCACAAAGTATCCCATTTACAATATGCCAAATAGCATAGTCTGTGTTTTCATCAGTGTTGGGACTAAAGCGTTATTAAGTAACGCGTTACAGTAACTACGTTATTATTGTGGTAACGAGCACGGTAACTAGTTATTATGCCAAAACCGGGAACGCGTTACTCGTTACTGGGATTTAGATAGGCTCGTTATTCGTTACTTCATGTGGTGGCTATCGCGGAGCTTCCACAGATTCAATAACATTAGCAAGTGGTGGAAGCCAGCAGGTGGATGAAGGAAAAGGGAGGCAAGAGGAGAGACCCGAAGCGGCCGCTGGTCCGAGAATGTCAGGTGAACTGAACTTCAGGTAAGAAGTTATGACCTGCAGTCCATCTGGGTCAGATATGAACCAAGTTTAGGTGGAGTTTATTTTCGTTATGCTGACTTTTTCGTACTGCGTACTAGCTAGCATGACGGAGTTTCTATACAGCTGGGTGGTGCTATGTTACTGATGTTGAACTTTATTTTGTTCATAAGGTTAATTATTAGAGTTGCCAACCGTCCCGTAAAAAACAGAATCGTCTCGTATTCAGAGAAAATATTACGCGTTTCGTATTGAGGTGAAAAGGAACATTTTGTCCCGGACTTCAGCTACAATGAAAAAGACACAAAGCTGGAGTTATTCTGTGTCTTTGCTGCACAGCTGCCTCTTCTCCTCTCATCCTCTCCCCCTCCCTCTCCTGTTTCTACTTCAATCATGAAACTGATCAATGATCAGCTGATCGGCTCTCTTGTTTATTTATCGCCCACTTTGCGCCAGAAAGAGGAAACCAGCGGATGTTGCGCTAAACAACAGCAGCACGTTTAAGCTTGATTAGCTGTTGTTAGAATTTATTTAATATTAATTTCTAGTATCAGCTGATGTTTGCTGGAGCCACAGCTGTAAAGCTGTGGCTCCAGCGACCTTCCGGTTACAGATACGTTTCCCAACTCCTCTGGGCTTCACCTTCCCACTGGCCCCTGTACCCTTCTCAAAGTGTCCTTTGTTGTCACAATCTGTTTCTTCTCTGTTTCTTTTCAGTATTTTCCTTTTAGATTATGTCCCAGCCTGGCGAAATATCACATTCAGTGCCTTTAAACAGTTATGTCACACTGTTCTTACCAGCCTGCTGTTAATTCTTCAAGTGCACGATGTTCTGTTGGTCTTCATCAGGAGATCGACTGTCCTTTGAGCTTCTTCTCAGGATCGGGCAGTGGGAGGTCAAGCTGTAAAATTTTAAGCCAAACTCTGGCCTGTTTTCTCCCAATTATGTTAATCTATGGTTTTGCCGCTGTACTCAAAATTCCAGGTTGAGAAAAGTCCACCTTTATTTATTTATGACCTGTATTGACACACTAAACCATACCATTAATATCATTTTCATTTCTTTTCTTAAAACCTCCATTTGCTTCATCTGGCTAGAGTCTGTTTCTTCTGTTTTTCTCTCTGGGTGCTCACTTGTCACAGTGAGTCTCCTTTTATGGGCATGCAAAGTTATGTCACACACACACTTCCTGTTACTCACACAGAGCCATACTTCCTGTTTCTCTCTTTTGTGTTTCTACAGGCTAATCAAACTCATTTTGTATTTACAATCTACAAACCCTCTGTAATTCTACTAACTTTTAATCTAAAATGTAGCATCATTCACACAATAATTTCATAATCCTCTCACACACACTGCCTTTTAAATAAACTAAACTGAACAGGTTTGTGCCTACTTTTTAGACCAGTCTTCTGTTTGCCTCATCTCAGATCCAACCTTCGGTCACATTCGTTCTCTCTGTTGCATGGCGAACCAGGCAGTTTATTATAATATATTATTTATATTTTATTTTGTATCCATCAAGGGCTTCGGGTGATCTGCAGTTTCACCATTTCCCAAGCTGGAGAGATTTACCTTTTCACACACTTTCTTTGGCTGAACAATGACACAGCCTTAATGTACCTTATGCATCTCTCTATTTTATTTAATAGGTTTTCGTGTGAATTATTTCCTTTTATTCATTCTATACATTCTGGGCATGGAGGGTACAGTTGTCCATTGTGGGTGTGTGTATGTTCAGTCCATGTGTTAACGTGGGTCAGATGTCAGGAGGCAGAGTTCAGGAGTCTGACAGCTGTGGGGAAGAAGCTGTTCCGGTACCTGGTGGTCTTAGTCCGGAGGCTCCTGTAGCGCCTCCCAGAGGGCAGGAGGGGGAAGAGTCCATGTGATGGGTGACTGGGGTCTTTGATGATTTTCCCAGCCCTTTTCAGACACCGCTTCCTGTAGATGTCCTTTATTGCAGGAAGTGGTGCTCCAGTGATGCGCTGGGCAGTTTTCACGACCCTCTGCAACGCCTTCCGGTCCGAGGCAGAGCAGTTCCCGTACCAGACTGTTATACAGTTGGTCAGGATGCTCTCGATGGTGCAGCGATAGAAGTTCACCAGGATGTCTGAGGACAGGTGGTTCTTCCTCAGAGTCCTCAGGAAGAAGAGGTGCTGGTGAGCCTTCTTGACCAGCTTGGAGCAGTTGGTCGTCCAGATGAGATCCTCGGAGATGTGGACTCCCAGGAACTTGAAGCTGCTCACACGCTCCACAGCCGTCCCCTTAATGTGGATGGGTGGATGTGGGTCAGCATTCCTCCTGTAGTCCACGATGAGCTCCTTAGTCTTCTCGGTGTTAAGCAGCAGGTTGTTTCTGTCGCACCACTCAGCCAGACGATCCACCTCCTCCCTGTAGGCGGCCTCATCGTTGTCATTGATGAGGCCAATCACCGTGGTGTCATCTGCAAACTCAATGATGGTGTTGGAACCATCGGCAGGTCTGCAGTCGTGGGTGAAGAGGGAGTAGAGGAAAAGGCTCATCACACAGCCTTGTGGTACACCGGTGTTCATCGTGATTGTAGATGAGCAGCGGTTATCCAGCCGGACATGTTGGGGGCGGTTGGTCAAGAAGTCCAGTAACCATTTGCAGATGAGGGAACTGATGCCCAGGTCTGTCAGTTTCCTGATGAGTTGTGAGGGGTGGATTGTATTGAATGCTGAACTGAAGTCTATAAACAGCATTCTGGCATATGTGTTGTTGTTGTCCAGGTGTGAGAGGACAGAGTGCAGTGCGATGGAGACTGCATCCTCTGTGCTCCTGTTCTGGCGGTATGCGAATTGGTGGGGGTCCAGGGTGGGGGGACGACAGGATTTGAAGTGTGCTAGGACCAGCTGCTCTAAGCACTTAGTGATGATGGGGGTGAGTGCTACTGGGCGGTAGTCATTGAGGCAAGATGGGTTGGAGTTTTTGGGTATAGGGACGATGGAGGTGGATTTGAAGCAGGCCGGTACCACAGCGTGGGCCAAGGACAGGTTGAATATGTCTGTGAGCACTCCTGCAAGCTCCCCAGAACACGCTCTGAGAACACGCCCGGGGATGCCATCGGGACCTGCAGCCTTGTGGACATTGATCCTGCTCAGCACCGCTCCTACATCGGTGGGGGAGAGAGTCAGAGGTTGGTGCTCTAATACATTAGTTAAAGAAAGAAAGAATATGCTTGTGCAAGTGTGCAACAAAAACTCCCTGATAACGACTGTGTTTAGTCTGTTCCTTCCCATTCCATGCAAGGCCACCTGGGTTGGCTGGAAGACTGTTTAACTAGCCTAGCAGGGTGAAGGACACTGTCTCAGCTGAACTCTGGACACGCACACACATACATATACTGATACTGATAAGCACTCACTGACGCATCACCCTCCCTATCCAACGCCACCTCCAACGCTTACCTCCCCTCTGATGTGGACATCGGGTCAGTTGGAGGCGCAGTCAAAAGATTGCAGCGGTCCCAGATCAGCTGTACACACTGGAACTCTTTCCCATGTTGCTGTCTGTGTTTATTGTGTTATGGTGTGTTGATACCTGTGCATTCCTGTATTATCCTTTTGTGTTGCACATTTCAATGTTTTTTTTCCTCGCTACCTAGCCTGACCCGTCTCCCCAATGTGATGTTTGTGTATTGTATGTACGGTCGGCAAGGTCTGTCATCTCGGTTGTGGGCAAAAGACCTGCAACTGATAAATAAAGGCTATCTCATCTCATCATCTCTCATCAAAATGAGATTGCACTGTGTAGCAAAACGTTAACCACGCTTTTCTTAGCCACAGCAGCACTCTCTGGCTGACGACTTTTGTCAAATGAAACTTTATAACTCTTATCCTCTCCTGTGCTAAAGTTTAGAATGGCTAGCATTAGCTACATGTGGTAGTGCAAAATATTTCCTTAACTGTATTAGCATCACATCATCCAGTACAAATGACTAGCACAAATGCTTTGCTTTGTTAGAATTGTTATTGTAAATGAAATGTTATTTACCTCGAAATGTCTTTTACAAAAGCTTGCAAGTCCACCATGCAACGCACCATATGTGAATTTGCCCGGGTTAGTTAAGTGGGAACTTGAAATCAGAAGTTACAGTGGAAATAAAATAAGTTATCTATTCAATTTCTTTAAGTAATTACAACTTGAATTTTATTTTGAGCCCACTAACATTGGGATTTAATTTGAAATTACATATAAAATGAATTTAATGTAATTACCAACATTATTAATTCAACACAACCCCAAAAAAGAAAGTTTGCAACTTAGAAGGTCTATCTTAATCAATAAATTTGAATTTTTATGTTGCAGCCATGGATTTAATCAAGTGGGGGTAAAAGGCCTGGTGAATTACTTTTTAGAGTGAAGCATTTTTGGTTGGCACTGTTCAACAAATAATCAACACATATGCACCAAATTTCTCAGATGTTAGCTGTTACATGTTAATATACTTCAGCATGGAGCTATTTTTATATATCTAATATGAGATATAAGTAGTTGTGCAGTTTACCTGTCAAATAAATCTGAGAAAAAGGGTTTTCCTCTTGTTTTTATACGGTTTTAAATTTCAATGTAACTGTTTATGAGTTTTTTCTATTGAGCATACTTAAAAGGCCCAGTAGTAGTCAACTAGTTGGATCACTCCGATTTGACGCACTAGTAAATCAACGCCCATGGGATCCATTAAGGACACTGAAGTGAACTTTTCTCGATTTGCCTTTGACTTCTTGTTAACTTTCCCATAATTTGTCTCTGCTGGGATGCACATCATCTGCGAAGACTGCTAATCAATACCCATGGGATTCATTAATCATGTCAATATTTACTAAAAGCATTAATTAGTTAGGTTCTGAATATTTAATGTAATTAAATGAGTTATCAGGAGACTTTGTTAGATGGGAGCTTTCTCTCTGCGGTACCTCTGAGTGGTTTCAGCCACTGAAAAACAACAATGCCACAACAACACATTAGGAAAATGGCAGTGGTTAATTAAGAAAACAGGAGCAAAGACACAGTAAAAAAAAAAAAAAAAAACTGCTGATGTTGATGATGAAATCCAAGAGAGGAAAAACTAGTGGATACAGACAAAAACTGATTAATATTTTTCTTCTAATATATTTTCTACAGTTAAAAAAATGTAAAGGTACAACCAACTCTTGCTTCTTTGCCATTGTCTATTTATCATTAATACCAAAAAAAGTAAAGCCACCCACAGCCAAAAAAGACTAAAAACACAACACTGTCAAGCACTGTGACACACATTGTAACATATGATGTGCAGTTTTCGGTTTGGATCCATGCACATATTAAAACTTACACTTTCCTTTTCGTCACTTTTGTTTTGAATTTTTTCAAGTGACAGGATCATCTGTGGACATGATGATTGGGAGACTTCTGCGTTTTTGGTGGGGGGTGGGGGTGTCTTTGTGTTGTAAGTTAACTCAAGGGCACTATGATTAATTAACAACTTCATTCACACACTTGAGCTGATATGCAACCAGATATCATGACAAAGCATGTAATTGACACGCCTGTCCACCATGTCCATTTCATGCTTTACCTCTCCAAAACATGAAAAGTAAACACATGTGGAAGCTACAGTAAGCTGCAATACCAACAGAGGGAGATACTAATTTTCAAGCCAACATAGAAATAATCACAGGAAAGTGTTTAAACAGACATTATTAACACACACACACACACACACATACATATATATATATATATATAAAAATTCCCCACTCGCCCAGCGGCGGTCAATCCTTCAAGCTCGGATCCTCTACCAGAGGCCTGGGAGCTTGAGGGTCCTGCGCAGTATCTTAGCTGTTCCCAGGACTGCGCTCTTCTGGACAGAGATCTCCGATGTTGTTCCCGGGATCTGCTGGAGCCACTCGCCTAGCTTGGGAGTCACCGCACCTAGTGCTCCGATTACCACTGGGACCACCGTCACCTTCATCCTCCACATCTTCTCGAGCTCTTCTCGAGCTTCTCGTGTTCCTTCTTCCTGATGTTGCTGTCATTCGGAACCACTACATTGATCACAACGGCCGTCTTCTTCTGTTTGTCTACCACCACTATGTCCGGTTAGTTAGCCACCACCATTTTGTCCGTCTGTATCTGGAAGTCCCACAGGATCTTAGCTCAGTCATTCTCCATCACCCTTGGGGGCGTCTCCCATTTTGACCTCGGGACTTCCAGGTTATACTCAGCACAGATGTTCCTGTACACTATGCCGGCCACTTGGTTATGGCGTTCCATGTATGCCCTGCCTGCTAGCATCTTGTACCCTGCTGTTATATGCTGGATTGTCTCTGGGGCATCTTTACACAGCCTGCACCTGGGGTCTTGCCTGGTGTGATAGACCCCAGCCTCAATGGATCTTGTGCTTAGTGCTTGTTCTTGTGCTGCCATGATTAGTGCTTCCATGCTGTCTTTCAGTCCAGCTTTGTCCAGCCACTGGTAGGATTTCTGGATATCAGCCACCTCCTCTATCTGCCGGTGGTACATACCGTGCAGGGGCCTGTCCTTCCATGATGGTTCCTCGCCTTCCTCCACTTTCTTGAGTTTCTGCTGCCTGAGGTATTCACTGAGCACGCTGTCAGTTGGGGCCATCTTTTTGATGTATTCGTGATGTTCCTTTTCTGATCCTGGACTGTGGTGCTGACACTCACCAGTCCCCGGCCCCCTTCCTTCCGCTTAGCGTACAGCCTCAGGGTGCTGGACTTGGGGTGCATGGTAAGGAGCTTTCTTGTCTTGATGTCAGTGGCTTCTATCTCCTCCTTTGGCCAGCCTATTACCCCAGCAGGGTAACTGATCACGGGCAGGGCGTAGGTGTTGATAGCCCGGATCTTGTTCTTACCGTTCAGCTGACTCCTCAGGACTTGCCTGACCCTCTGCAGGTACTTGGTGGTTGCAGCTTTCCTAGCGGCCTCTTCATGGTTCCCATTTGCCTGCGGGATCCCCAGGTACTTGTAACTGTCCTCTATGTCTGCAATGTTGCCTTCTGGTAGTTTGATTCCCTCTTTGTTATCATCCGACTACACATCTCCAGCCCGAACGACATTCTGATATCATTGCTGTATATCCTGGTGGTGTGGATCAGTGAATCGATGTCTCGTTCACTCTTGGCATACAGCTTGATGTCATCCATGTACAGGAGGTGGCTGACAACTGCTCCGTTCCGTAGTCGGTATCCGTAGCCAGTCTTGTGAATGATCTCACTGAGGGGGTTCAGGCCTATGCAGAACAGCAGTGGGGACAGAGCATCTCCTTGGTAGATCCCGCACTTGATGGTGACTTGTACTATGGGCTTGAGGTTGGCCTCCAGTGTTGTCCGCCACATCCCCATTGAGTTCCTGATGAAGGCTCTTAGGGTCCTGTTGATCTTATATAGTTCTAGGCATTCCAGGATCCAGCTGTGGGGCATTGAGTCATTGGCCTTCTTGTAATCAATCCAGGCAGTGCACAGGTTGGTCAGTCTGGTCCTGCAGTCTCGGCTGACTGCTTGGTCTGG
>NW_024387417.1:0-13681 GCF_900408965.1 Simochromis diagramma | reverse complement strand
GCTTAATCTCAATGTTCTTTATGTGTGTGAGCAACACTTTTAATTTTAATTAAACACACCCAGGGTCAGATATACACCGTCACCATATCAGCATAAAAACAGACAGAGACGTTGCTCTTTGTATCACATTTTTCCATACATGGCAATTTGTTTCACCTTCCAGATGATTCCTGGGGACTTACAATTTCTTGACTCTTCTTCTGTCACTTGTTACTAGGCAGCTTAAATGCAGTTAGAAGCTAAATGAATTCCAGGCCCTCGGCCTGGCCTGATTAAATCATTTGTGTTTGTAAGCGTGTATGCGGTTTAACCTTCTGCTGCTCCAAGTCACTTACACAATAGATCATCGGGACATCGCGCCCAACGAAGCTTAAGACCTTGAATAGACTGAGCATCAACTCTTTCATGATCACAATATTGTTGAAATCTCCCAATTCTTTGAATCTTTGGGCTGAAGGAAGGACAATACTCGGTGTATTTATGCTCAATCAACAATCATTTATTTCCATACAATTCAACACTTAAGAGCATAAGGACCATCATGATGGGGAGACATGCCTAAAGAGGGTCACAGCAAGTCTCAAAATGGTGACTGGTTGCTCAGCTTTTTATAGTCTCTAGTGGCCCCCACCTAGTCGTAAAAACCTAAATATTCACATTCTTTCTCTTTTACAGCGCCTAAGTTATGACCTCGGCAGTTGTTTCTCTGCTTTCTGTAAGGTGGGGGTGTGGAATGTGGTCTGTCTATCTCCCCTGTCTTAGACACAGAGTCTCCTGCTTACCACCTTCTCTTCATGATTCAACAATTAAGCATGTAATACATTCACAGCAGATCAAGGATACAGAGTGATGCACACTTATCTAATAAACTAATAAGTGAATATGTTCTTTTAACTCAAAAGTATAACGAGAACTAAACTACATACAGATCACACACTCTATATTAAAGGGTATAATATGATCTACAGCAGTATCATACTTCAACTACTTTGATTACATATATAAGGTAACATATAATAACAGAATAATCTAATAATATGCAATGTGTGTATACAATGATTATAGCTGCACCTTTAATAAAAGTTTTAGTCTAATGCCAGTAGCTTTAATAAATATTTTAATGCAGTGTTAATGATGAAGGCTATATTGTAGCAGTAAAGTATTTTCTTTATTCCCACATTCCCTCTCTTGACCTTTCAAAAAGAAAGGTCACCACACTTCGTGTTGTGTCACTCCTCGGCCCATTCGGCCACTTCTAAGTCCATCAATGGCATCATGGCCACTGGAACCACCGTTCCGGGGTCCACTGCCCTCGTTATTACCTTTTCCAGCAGTCCTGTGGCACAAGGAATGAGACAACAACCGCAGGTGACCAGTATCGCTAAAAAGTGGCAGTAGAAAACATTGCAGACATGAAAAACCCCTTCCATTTCCCAAACACTGAGGTCATCCAGCTGTCCAGCGGATTGTCAATTCCCGAGTGCTCATGCATGGTTTTAGACAGAGTTTTCAGCCCCTCCAGAGCTCGGGTTACTGAGCCATCTGGAGCAGTGTTGTTGGGGTTAAAGGTACAACACACTGCTCCAAACATGGCACCACAAACCCCCTTTCTCCACCAACAACATTCGATTTTGCACTCCCATCAGTGAGTTCGGACACAAGTGTTCTGTGAACCCCTCCATGGCATCTCTGGTCAGGTTAGAGAGGCTCAGCACATTATAATGGACATAGTTTATGCGATCAACATTCTTATTTGGAGTTATCCATATGAACATACTTTCAAATCCTGAAGCTAGTTGGTCCACTAGTTTATACTCATCTGGAACTCCCCTGGGCACTCCTATTGAGTCAGTCCAGGTAGGCGAGTTCATTCTAGGGTCATAAGCATATATCCCCTGTGTCCCTCTCTTTGCCAAAATGTGTCTCTTACGTCTGGCTGCCAATGTGCGTGTGTTGCGTTGTGGTATGGCTTTTACTTTGTTCCCGATTAGCATGAGTGGAGCTCCGAGTCGCACCATTGCACATGTCCCTTCACTTTGCATATGGGCACGAACCAAAAGGGTGTTACGTCCACAATAATATTAGAGCCCACTTCTTGCCCATGTTCCAATTAAAGTGTTCGTTTGGCTTACTTTGTTTGTGGTTCTCCCTGTGACTGTGACAGAGCACCAACTTGGGTCAATCTCTCCCAACTTGTACTTTACCGTATCCGTTGAGAATTTAAAGCATGTGTAGTTGTTTCGTTTGGGCATGAATGGTCCTACTTGTGTTTGCTTGTGAATTAGGGGAAATAAGCTGGACAAGATAGTCCAGTTGCCAGCACTCACCGCTTCTCTAGTCAACCGCAACATGCAGTCATAGCCCCACTTGTCCTCTGGATACAGTGGTGCGGGCTCCGTGAACAAACATGGTCTAGCTGAAGCACAGGCAACACAATCAGATACATGTTGTTCTTTAGCATTTTGAGCCACCCAGTCCAGCCAGAGGTTACTGTCACTGAAGCCGGTGGCACGCTCAATCAGGTCCTCAGTCCTAGTGTAATCCACCGTCAGGACTGGTCTCCCGTTTGTTTCCTGCTCCTCTTAATGTAATGGTACATTTTATTTTACTTTATCAGACTTACCCAAAATATATATGCTTTCGTTACTTTGCTCCTGTCTCCCTCCAGTACCAGCTCTTTTAATAATTTACTGTTTTAAAGGGAAAAAACCTTGGTCACTTGGACAAGTCTTTGTTATTCTATAACTGCATTTTTATATGAAAAGTCTAGCGATCCCCTATTTGACTCATAAATATTACTTTGGTTGTAATTATTTTCCTCTATCAAATTTTGTTGACTTCTACAGTGGCCTGCTTTTGTTAATAGTAACATGAGTAACATCCAACATTTTCTCCCCTTTAGCATTTGGTATTTCCCCCACTATATAATGTACTACCATAATCTACACCCAGTCAATAAAACAGAATTTTCTCAAAGCAAACATCAGCAACCCAAAATCAGCAGCCCCAGAATTAAGTCTTCCGCTCCTCCTGCTCATGGCAAAAGCAAAGCAAAGCAAAGCATCCCCTTTCTCTTGCCAGCATGGTGAATGGTTTGTCAGCATTTATTCATTCTACTCTTCCAGTCTTTATCTCAGTGCCCAGTCAGTCCAACCTTTAGTCCACATCGTCAGTCCAGTCACAGTCCAGTCACACGCATTCACACCAGATATTGCTGATAGTGGAGATTCCTGCGCAAATAATCAGATTCTCCACCCTCAGCAACGTGAGCTCATTCATTTGTTTTATTTTGTTTTTTGTTTTGTTTTTTTCAGGAAAAGAGTTCTTTATGCTCTTGGACTGGATTGACTCGCTGCAATCATTTTAGACAGGGACTTACAACCTGATCAGGTCCCCACAGGTCGGCTTTTCCTCAGCCAGTTGTAATCTGGAAAAGCTCACCTTAAATTTGTTCTCCCGAAAATTTTTACAGCGCTGTTAATTCAATCTTGCAGGCCTGCTTAGACCAAAAACGAGAAAACGAGAGCTGATTATTAGCTCATCAGAGCACAAAACATCATCACCTGACAGGTTTTCTCTAAGTGCACTGTTACCATTTTAAAGGGCCCAGTTCTAACCATGTCCATGATTAATAAAACTCCCTCTATTAAAATAAGAAAACAACCCAAACCTAACCGACAGAATCAACCCATCACTAAAACAACAACCCCAAAAATCTTAATCACAGAAAAGTTTTGCCTCAAGCTCTTCAGCGTCCTGACAGTCTGAGGTCAACTGACATAGTCTCACCTGCTCAATACACAGAAAATCTTGTTAAAAGCTGCACACTTTTGCAGACCATTGATATTCTCATTAAGCCCTTTCTAAAGACGTTATAACCATCTATCATCACTAAATTCTAAATTTCTTTTCCAAATCTGGACGACTGCACTTAGTCACAGACCTGACCACTTTATTTAACTATCCTGTCTGTTACCAAGCCTTTCTTCTCACACAGTCACAGTGTGTATTTCAGTGCAAGCTTCACTCATCCAGTCAGACAGGAAACACAAGTTCTTCTTTTTCTTTTCCTGTCCCCAGTCATTCAACTCATTTGCATACTGAGTCATATCTCAAGAAGTTGCTGTGACAAGACAAATGCATATTTAAACATCACCACATTATTGAATTATTTTTATTTTCTTTCTACAGTAATCACTTGTTTTGATCAATCTGTACAGGAGCACTTCTAGTTCATTATTCTAAAAACTACTTTAAGCTTTAATCACTTTTTCCTTTTCACAGGAATCACTCTATTGTCATGGAACGTCCCTGAGTTATTCCTCAACTTCAGGGTTTAAGTGTGTTACATTCACACTATTTTAACACTGATGAAAGATAACAAGCTGATTTTCATTGCATGTGTGTTATTAGTCAGGTTTAATCAATGTCTGTGCAGTGAAGCTGCAGATCCACCAGGGCATGTTCTCAAAGCTGCCTTTCCTACACATTTCTCTGCTATAACTGTCATGGATCGCTGTGTGGCAAGCAGGAGGAGGACCCAAATGCAAAACTCACAGACACGGGGATGAACTCGATAAACACAGCTTTAATGCTGGCACGGCAGAACACAGGAAATACAAAACTAAACTGGGGAAAAGTAAACTAACACTCGCAGGTAGACACAGGAAGATCCACACAACATGAGGGAGAACGCGACACAGAACTGAGGGAGACGCAGACATAAATACACAGAGGGTTAACGAGGGAAGTGGGAGCACACGGGGAACACAGGTGACACTGATAATAATCACGGGACATGGCAGGAGTGAACACAACACTGACGGTAGAGGTGAAACAGGAAGTACAGAGGTTCAGACAGGAGGAGAGAGAGCACGGGGAGAACACCAACATAACGGGCAGGGGAGACACGGAATAAACACGAAAGGGGACGAGGGCTCATGAATACACAGAGGGGCACACAGGGGTGAGAGTCACAAAGGGAAAGCACTCAGGGAACAACACAACAGGGCAACTCAGGAAACAGAGCCTAAACAGGGAACAAAATACAAACATACAAGAAAACTAAGAACACTGGGCCAACATGGCCCAGGACCATGACAATAACTGGATCATTTTTAACTACTTTGCTATGAGTCCAATGATCTTTGTATCACTTTTTCATCACACTAAGCGACTTGGACAAGATGATAAACAGACTCAAATGCTGAAGATGCTGTCTAATCTTCATGAGCTCTCTTGTATTTGTAAGTGTTAGTAAGGTTAATACATTTTCTGCTTGTGTGTGTGATTTTGTGTATGTTTCTTTTTGCAGTGTTTCAGACTCCTTCACAATTTTCCCACTTAAGCAGTCAGTTTTCTTTTCCCCAGGTTTGCTAACCCAAATTTTGATTTCCCACATTAAATAACAGCGTTCCTCTGTGTTCTCACCTACTGCTCTCACTCCTTTGTCCTCTCCCACTTCAACAGTCCAATAACAGGCAGTTCTCTTTCAGCTTTGTCCTGCATTCTCCACTGTCTCTCTTTAACTGCCGTGTTATTGCTCTTTGGAGCTGCATTCCTTATCTTCAGCCAGGAGTGAGAGCTCGCTTGTCAGGTTTAGTGACACATGACGCTGTAAACAATTCAACCAGAAACTTGGCCTGAACGTTTCCAGTGATGTTAAACTATAACTTTCTTCCGACTGCTGCATGTGGAAAATTGATCCAGGTCTGCTTTGCACCTAAAAGTGACAAAACTAAGACATTTTCATTATTATCATCACTGCTTAAACAACACACTTCTCTCTCTCTGGCCAGAAACACCAATTTATGTCATGTATTCACATTCATGAGTGTAAGCATGTCTTTGTTGCGTGTATGTTGTGTATTCATATTAAGATTGAGTGTAAGCTGGTCTTCGTTGCCTTGATGTGTTTTTATAATCAGATTTAATTCCTGCATCTTTGCACTGAGCTGTGGATTCAAACTGTCTCACTTCTGATTCTCCCCAAAAATAATTTCACATGTAACAATTTGTGTATGTGTGTTTTCTATTCATTCATGTAATTATTAGTTTATGCATTTCTTTCTCTCTCTCCCCTTTTTAAAAAAAAAGAAAAAAAAAAGAATTACCTTTCTGTTATGATGCTCTGGACATTTCTAAACCTCCACCAGTTCAGCCTCCATTTTCAATCCAATTCCCCACACGCTCTCACTTGAACTCGTCCGGGCTTGACCTCTCACTGGTCCTTGTCCCTCTTCTCACAGTTTCCTGTGTGGCCTTCAAATCTCCAGCAAACACAGGCCCAACTCAGCTGTTTCCTCTTCTCTGTTTCTTCTCTCTTGATCTCTTCAGTCTTTTCTTGTCGGTTAACTCCCAGCATGGCAAATATCACGTCCAGTGCCTTCACACAGTCATGTCACTGGTTAAGTTCCCAGCTTGTAATTCAAAGCTCATGTTCCATCAGTGGTGTTCATACATGCTGCTGCTTGACCCTTCAGTGTTTTAGGTCAGTTGCACTGTCTTTTGCCTGCTGTTAACTCTTCAAGTCCACGGTGTTCTGTCTGTCTTCTGTCTTCATCAGGATATTGACTGTCCTTTAAGCTTCTTCTCAGGATGAGGACAGAATGAGAGGTCAAGCTGTCAAATGTTTAAGCCAAAGCCTGTTTGTCGTCCCAAATCTGTTAATCTATCATTTTGCCGCTGTACTCATGTTTTGAGGTTGAGTAAGTCCATGGGCACCTGTATTAACACACTAAAACACTTATTTAATATCATTTTCCCACACATCAGCCAGTTCCTTTTATGGGCATGCAAAGTTGTTCACTTCCTACCAGACACAGACACACTCTCTTCTCAGACTTCCTCTTTTCACGCACTCTGCTATGAACCCACGATCTTCACCCCAGTAGTGTTATTATTACTTATTTGTTATTTTGTACAAATCACACAGAATCACTCAGATGCAGTACCCACAACGTTCACACACTTAGAATCACACACTTGTGATAAACTATTTTCATCAAACATGCTGTTTAGAATCAGAAAGAGGAAGTAGACCGCACCCTGTTAAGTGCGTATACGACCTCAAACTGAAAGAAAAACTTGCTATTTAAACAGAGATATTTGTCTTTAATGCCTCAGGGTTTAGGCCCGACACAATATCTGCAGTATGCACAATTCATCCACTATAGACCAAAAAAATAAATCAGTTCATCAAAATTCACTAAAAGAAACCCAAACTTTATTTATTATGTTCTACTATACATAATCCAGCATCTAAAAACCCACAAATTCAGCAATGTTCACAACAATATATTTATAGAATCACCAATGATTAAAAGGATTTCACAACATGGATATTTTCATTTCAACACACACTCCCAGCATCATTCCAGCCTTAAAAGCGTCAACCAACCCAAACTTTGCCCATAGGTATAAGTCGAGGTTCTACACCCAAAACCCGGTTTCTCTCAGTCAAACAAGTGCATAAAATCGTTCTGGACGACAAGAAATGGTCCTGTGACCACTAGCTATTAACGAATGCTCCCAGTTTTCGCGGTGGCTATCCAAACTAACCCTCCCCCGGAGGACTCTGACCTGCGTCCGGGCACAGAGTTGAAGCGTAACCTTCTGAGCAAATGCACTTCTTAGGGATCCCCGCCCCCGTTCTAAACAATTTAATCTCTTTGAAAACACCACACAAAACCACACAAGCAATTTTATTGATGTCCAAGCCCGGCTTTATACTCAATAGGGACAAACCAATGACCAATTCCCTATTATCCTATATTCTCTTAAA
Organism: Simochromis diagramma; assembly: GCF_900408965.1. Lineage (NCBI taxonomy): Eukaryota > Metazoa > Chordata > Actinopteri > Cichliformes > Cichlidae > Simochromis > Simochromis diagramma. The sequence continues at coordinate 5,898 of NW_024387417.1, read as the reverse complement.
CACACGTTGTTTCTTTTTCTCTTTTACTATGAAATACCATATTACCGGTACCTTTAACTCAGTACTGTCATTCTCAAAGTTTCATTATCATTACTTCAAACCTTTACTTTATTCTAAAAAATTTAGTCCTACCACTACTGAGCCAATTTAATAGTTAAGATCGTCAACTCAGCGAACAGATAATTTAGAATTCATCCAATATGCACAAATTTGCTTTTTCTTTGAACAGGTTTGTGCCTACTTTTAAATCTTTTTAGACCGGTCTCCTGTTCGCCTCATATCAGATCCAACCTTCGGCCACATTTGTTCTCTCTGTTGCAAAGGGAACCGGGCAGAAACACCAAATATTAAAACCCGATTCTTTGATCCCCATGATAGAACAGAGAAAACCCAACTCATAGTGGTCAAAACATTTATAATTCTTTTTATTCAATCATCCTCTGGAAGAGAGAGCCCTGCACAGCCCAACGGCAGTTGCAGGATCTCTAACATTAGAATCTAAAAATGTGTCTCATATAGGTGTTATTTTGGTACTTTACACATCACACAGTTTCAACAACTCCTTATATGGTACAAGTTCCTCTTTTCTGTCTGGCTCCCTTTATTTATTAATATGCTTGTATATTTCTACACTAACTTCCTGTTTTTCAGTCTGGGTGAGCACTTAGTTTGTGAGTCAAAAGTGGCCTTGCTTTGCAAACCTTCATTATTAAAGTACATAAAAAAATATGATCAGAAAATAAACACTAAGAATATATTGATTACATGACAAAAGCAATGACCTGTTTGTATTCTCCTGCTGCCTATTTAACCCACTACTCCTCTTAACTTCTATTGTGTTTTGTACCCCATGTCTCCCTTTTGTTCCATTATCCCATGCCATTCTCCAGAAATTCTTACTTTGTGTCCAAACTATTCTTTTCCCTCAGATTTCAACAATGGTATCTGCACATCTATGTCGACTTTTTTAACAGCTGCTTTAGCTTTTAACACAATTGTTCATTAACTTAAACAATGTTACAAGATAAATATATATTCTTAGTGCTTATTTTCTGATTAGATTGTTTTATGTATTTTAATAAGAGAGGCCGTTATAAACCAAGCCCAAATGTGAGAAAAAACTAGGTCAGAGGGTGACAGGTCGCCTAGCAACAGAGGCTAAGGGGAGGTTAAAAAACAGGAAGTTTAGTGTGGGGATGAACAAAAGTATTTTACCAGCATAATATAATCTGCAGTATGATCATTGCTTTACAATGTAACAGATAGCTTTAAGATGGCCTTAAGATGTTTATGCATACTGTTATCATATTAACTTTGTATTTCAGATGCAGTTATGATTATGTTATACACATTGCATATCTGTGCTTATTTTGAGTTGATGTTCGGTTCATTAAGGGTCTTAAGCTTCACTGGCGTGACTGTCCAGGTGATACATGCTGAGGGAAACTAGAACATAGAAGAAATTGCAATACATGCTTACAAAACACTTATATCAGGTTATTTTTATTATCATTTATAAGTTCATATTTTTGTATTAAGCTTTTAGTAGAGGTGCTTGATTAAAACATTTATTTAGTAAATGATATATACATAGTTTCAGTTCAGGTTAGTACATATATGAGAGTGGCTTCTGTCTCTCTGTCTGGTGAGAGGTCAGGAGCTAGTCGGCGAGGTGAAGTAGGGTGCAATTGTGGTTAACACACACACACACACACTCAGTTAGAGAGAATCATTTATAGGTGAAAGTTTAATCATGTTTTGCTTGGGGTTGCAAAAGGAGCAGTTTGTCGCAGAACTGCTGCTGATGTGTCTGGATGACAAGCGAGCATCCGGCAGGAACAGGATGTACCTGTTATGAAGACGACGGCGGCGTTCTTTTTAAATTGTGTTAAAAGTCATTGTGGTTTTGATCTGATCTATGTATAAAATGTATCTGTGACGTTGAAGGGGCGTCATTAAATTTAAGCCCAGGTGATATAAAATATCTGTTTATGCTTTGATTAAGTCGAAGATCAATTGCTGTCTGTGTACAGAATGGTCTTCCCACGCGTGTATTCATTAAAATCATCGTTTGACTTCACCCGGCCGGATCAGTGTGGTTATTCTTCGATCACCTCTTGTACCCTTCCTCAATATTGAACCCTTAACATTAGTTAATGCAGAGCTGCAGAGGCATATTAATAAAATACAGGAAACCAGACAGAAAAAGCAGAACTAAGTAACACACACACACATTAGTCAGAGCAGAAGGAGTTGTTTTGATGGAAACTGTGTGTGTCTGTGTGCGACCTATAGCAGAACTATGTATACCCATTCTGGCTTCTAATGCTTTCAGACCTGAGCGTGTGTTAGTGGCTACAGGTCTCCGTTTCCGGAAATGTACAATAAAGATCATTTTTTGAACTTGACCACTCTGAGTCGGAAGTCTTTCTCCAAAAGAATTCAAAAGAAGGGAATTTAATAGTCACATAGCATCGGTTTGTCACATGGCATCGATTTGTCACATGGCATCGGTATGTTAGGTTTTGGGATGAGAACGTGTTGGATGGTTACCTGTCTTGGTCTGGTGGAGGTCTCTTCCCATAAGAAGACTGAAGACTTTTTCATTAACACTGAAGTGTTTCTTTCTTCTCTCCCCTCAGATGACTTCACACTATAACCAAGGACACCTCATAGGGGATCATCTGATTGTGGCTTCTCTAATAATCTTTCTAATAGTAATATTGTTCACTGTTATGTTACAGAGTGAAGTGAGATTAGTGCTGTAAAACTTCCATAACACTGAATAGATGCCACCACAGATATGTTGAAATCTCAGTCAAAACTAGCAAAAACAAATGAAATCCATGAATCAGAAATGCTGATTGTTGAACAGATAATTCAGTCTGTACATGAGGAGGATCCACTTTAGACTAAACTACATACAGAAACACAGGAACCAGGGCACAGTGTAAATCCAGGACCTCTGTGTGCAACAGCTGACCTGTATGAACACAAAACACTGATTGAAGTCCACGTTGATGCTTTCTGTCTGTTTAACTTTTACATTTGAAGTAACACATTTTACTTCAAACACACAGATCAGGGAGAAAACTGTGGATTAGAAAACAAATTCATCAAGAAGGTCCTGAAGCAACAAGTTCATCATTGCATAGAGTAAGAAAAAGGACATGAATCATCCCACGGGTATGTGCAGTCGTTATGTTATCATCACCTAAATCATGTCTGCATACAGTGTGTGTGTGTGTGTGTGTGTGTTGCTTTTTTAAATCTTCTACTTAGAGTTCAAACTTGGATAGTGATAAAAACATTGCACTGCTTCATTTAATATGTAATTGAACACATCTGTGGTTGAATTTGAATCTTAAATGTTTTGATTTCAAAGATGTGGTTCTGATATGAAGGAACAGAAAGTAAATTGTTGCCATGGATACAGTGAGACAGATGCCTCAGACCCTTATTTTTTATTTCTTTGACTTTTTATTTGATTGATTCATTTCTTTATTTTTACAGTTTAAAAAGTGTATTTGTCTGAATGAACTAATCCCCATTTCCCATGCTTTGTATCACTGGTCATACTGGGAACAGCCATAGAAAATGTTTGTAAAGAAGAAATCTTAAACATGAGCAGATTCTCAGGTGATTTCTGTTTCCTAACCATTGTTTCAGTGCACACGTCCCATCACTACATGTGTGTTAAAGATTTCTTTGGGATCAAAATAATCCACTGACAGTTATCAGTACAAACAGAATGCAGAAATCAAAAGTTCAGACTTCAAAGTTACTAAAACAGAGATCTGAGGAAAACTGGTTCTTCACACGACGTTTCATGTGTGAACAGCAGAGGTGGTTTCATTTTCACATGTAGGTGTTGCAGTGAGGATTGCAGGGAGACATTTGCTGAATAGCTGCAGCTCTGCTCCTGTAGACTGCCTCTGAATGTGTGTGTGGTAATAAAGTCACTTTAATTAAATGTCACCTGTCAGGGAAAACTTTGTGTTGACTGAAGAAAGTTCACGTCTCTTTCATTGCAGCTCCACTCTTATTTTTGATGCACTCATTTGTTTAATAAATGATTTCAATGATTTTGCCACACCTCTGCATTGTCAGGTGTGCTTTTGATGAAATGCTGATATGATGACGCTTGATTGGGGAAAGATTTCCACAGGTGGTGTTGTTGGTCTCCTTCTTCCAGTTTTCTTGTTGCTGCCTCTCTCCTCGCCTCAGTTGCTGCAGCTGTATCATGTATGTTGTTATGTTACATACAAAGACGAATTTGTGACATTAAAGAGAAAAGATTCTTATTCTTAAATGAAGATAAATAAAGGTTTTGTGAAATATATACTGAGTTCTGGTGCCGTCTCTGGATGCCTCGACGAATAAAAGAACCGGGGTAAAACTGATTTCGTAACAATTTATACCTATATTTCTCTATTTCTCTATTTATCTGAATATTTATCTATCATAACTGTTTCTACACTCACTTTATATGAGTGCTTGTTGTTTCTTGTATATTTGCTGCTATGACAACTCAGTTTCCCTCCTGGATTAATAAAGTTTCTCTGATTCTGAAATACAGTGAGCCATTATATTTGTAGTTTCTAACTAACAATATAAAGGCTCAGCAACCGATAGTGCCACAGCACGTCCCACTGGCAGCTGAAGGAACTTTTAAACAAAGGACTTTGTAATTGAAGCTTTATTTATACAGGTCGGCTCATTGAGACTCAATGTCTCATTTACAAGAGAGACCTGTTCCAGACAAACATATTAAAATTACAACAATAAAAGAAAAGTTTGTGTAATGTACTCAGTCACATTAAAAACGAGAACAAGTTCCCAGAGATGGTTTCACAAAAACATGTGTACGTCTTTTGAAGTCTGCAAGTGAAATCAACGGAGAGCCTTAAATCCTTCGGTTATGTTTTCCATGAAGACGGAGCAGAAAAGGAGAACGCCTTCTTCCCAAGCTCTGCATGAACTGATGGAACAGTGGATGTAATGATGTCCTGAGACTGCAGGCTGTGACTAAACTGTTTGCCTAACATGTACTCTGATAAATAGGAGGCAGTAACCCAGAAACAGATTGATAGATAAAATGATACTAATGGACCATCCTGTGTAAGACCAATGAGGACCAGTTAACCAGAGAACACAGAGTACAGTGGTGTGTTAAAGGTTTACAGACAGTTATAAATCTTAATGTCCCATGATGGACAAAATCCAACAGATGAAGAGAGCGAGCAGAGTCATTCATATAAATCATGTTACTGTAATCCAGGGCAGGTAAAAAAAGGTGGCAGCAACAAGCTTTTTCCTGTGAAACATGATCTGTTCCTGGAAGAGAAGCCCAACTTCAGCCTCAGTGTCTTTATTAGATGTTCAATGTGTGGCTTATAGGAACGACTGTCATCAACCACAATACCGAGGTATGTGTACGAGGCCACAGTTTCAATAGAAATACTTTGAGCAGATACAGGAGAAGGAAATAAAGCCGGACCCTCTTTCTGTTTGTGAACAACATGACTTTGGTTTTTTCTAGAGATGGCACGATACCACTTTTTTATGTCCGATACCGATACCGATATCATAAATTTGGATATCTGCCGATACCGATATGAATCCGATATAGTGTTTTTTAATCAACAAAACTGTTTTTTTTAAATATCTTGCTGAATTTTGTATAAGTTCATACTCAAGTTTAAAACAACAACTACACTAAAGCTATTCTGTTATACCTGTATGCAAAAAAAAATGTTTCATAGTTCAGCAATACTGATCAATCTAATAAACCTAAACCTACACCATCCTCCCTATTCTGGTATTTTAAAGAGTACTTAGCGTAAATATTAAGCAACCTAACTAATAGGGTTCCAACTCCCAGCAACAACAAAAATA
>NW_024387416.1:5344776-5356529 GCF_900408965.1 Simochromis diagramma | reverse complement strand
TCCGGTACGGATCGGGTAGTGACACCTCGCTCCACTTTACCTGCCAGTGTTGGTCAAGTTACTTGAAAAAAGTAATCAGTAACTAATTACTGATTACTTCCCCAAAAAAGCAATCCCGTTACTTTACTGATTACTTATTTCAAAAGTAATTAATTCCTTAGTTACTTAGTTACTTTTTAAAAACACGATTTACAACCTGAAGAGGTGATAAAGCGATAGATCTTTCAGCCCAATTCTACTTTTTTCTAATTAATTAATTTAATTAATGCACATTCTCTGACTTAACTAAATTAGTTTAACTTTAAACCTATTTCTGCACTTCCAGCACATAAAATAAAATTTTTTTGTGTTTACACTCAGTCTTTCAAATAGATGCAAGTAAAACACAGCAGAAAATAATAAAGTCAAAGACTAGTGGTTCTTTTGCTCTATTTTCACCTGTAAGCAGGAGTAGGGTAGGCGGAGGTTTACCCTGGTGCAGTGTGCCGCGGTCAGTTGAAGAATCCGCGAGTTTCTCTGTGAATTTCCCATTATGTCGTTGCGCACTCGGTGCTTGTTAGGTTTTTTTTTCCGCTTAAAAAGAAGTTTTCTTCCCACACACAACGGACGCTAATGTTTTTGTCACTTTTTGGAATCAAACTCAAAGTAAGGTCAGTACTTCCATGCTTTAAACGCTGCACGCTCATATCTCTCCCACAATCGATATATGATCCACTGTTGATCTGCACACAGCTGTTGTCACTAACGCCGCACTCGCTTACGTCACCGTCATGAGACATTCTCGCAAAAAAATCAGTTTTAGTAACGCAGTAATGCAGCATTCCTACGGGAAAGTAACGGTAATCTAATTACCGTTTTTGCAATAGTAATCCCTTACTTTACTAGTTACTTGAAAAAAGTAATCAGATTACATGCCCATCTCTGTTACCTGCTCAAAGATTTTTAACAGTAAGGGAAAAATAAATAAACTCACCCTATATTTGCTGTTACAAATTTCTTTTCAAAGTTGTGTGACAAGGTTTCTGAGTTGCACCTATAGAAGACTAAATTTCCCTTGAGGAAGCCCTGTATATATCAGCATCATGCATGTGTACGTTCTTTTGAATGCGTGCATCTGCTTTGTACTAGAGATGGACCGATCCGATTACGTATCGGTATCGGTCCGATACTGACCTAAATTACTGGATCGGATATCGGAGAAAATAAAAAATGTAATCCGATCCATTAAATATCACGAAAGCACCTCACAAAACTTGTAACACGCCGTAACTCACCTCAGAACGTTAGCACGTTGGAGCAGTATGCATCACGTGATAGAGCGGCTGTGGCATGCGGGACCTGTCGGTGGTCTGGATAGCATTTGGAGCTTCGCTAGCAACCCGGCATTTCATCTCCAACAAAGTTATCCCTGAGAGAAGTAAAGCAAGTGTGTAAGTCCATCTCTGAATGTTTGTAAAGCATTCCTGCGTTAAGCTTAACGAGCGACTGCCTCTCGCTCTCCGGCTGCTACTTCAATCATGAAACTGCTTAACGGAGCACGGAGCATATGCTGATCGGCTTTTCTGTCGCGACTCCGTCTCTCTTGTTTGCTTTTGGCCCACTTTGCACCAGAAAGAGGAAACCAGCGGCTGAACAACAGCAGCACGTTTAAGCTTGATCAGCTGTTGTTAGAATTTATTTAATATTACTTTCTACTCGAGGATCTTTTTTCTACACAGCTGACGGCTGTAACTGTGCAGGGGCGGATCTAGCAAGTTTAGCCAGGGGGGCCGATAGGGCATTAACAGGGAAAAGGGGGCACAAAGACATACTTCTCTTTATTATTCTCATTTAAAATGTCTCGCTTTTAATTATTTAATATTTATCTGAATCTTACACCCAAAGTTTTAATCTGATGTAAAATGTATAGAAGTCCATTACTGCATATAGTAACTGTTAAGTCTAATATACCCTAGAAGCTACTTTTTCCTTTGGGAAGGTACCATCTGTGCAGTCTGCAATTTTGTTGAAGAAAGATGTTGAATCTTTTAATATTTCTTGAAAAATAATTGATTTCTGTGCATTTTTTTTTCACACTGCATCAATTAAGGTTGATTACGTCGATTAAGCATCATGAGGTGGAGCGTGAGGGGTGGTTCCCTATTTTTATTTATTTATTTTTGTTGTTGCTGGGAGTTTAACCCTATTAGTTAGGTTGCTTAATATTTATGCTAAGTACTCTTTAAAATACCAGAATAGGGAGGATGGTGTAGGTTTAAGTTTATCAGATTGATCAGTATTGCTGAACTATGAAATATTTTTTTTTGCATACAGGTATAACAGAATAGCTTTAGTGTAGTTGTTGTTTTAAACTTGAGTATGAACTTATACAAAATGAAGCAAGATATTTAAAAAACAGTTTTGTTGATTAAAAAACACTATATCGGATTCATATCGGTATCGGCAGATATCCAAATTTATGATATCGGTATCGGTATCGGACATAAAAAAGTGGTATCGTGCCATCTCTACTTTGTACTTGTATGAGCAATGACCAATCAATTCATTGTTAGTGAAGCTTGAGTGTATATACAAGTTTGAACTGGTGTTAAGAATTGTGGTTAGTGTTCATGAGAAACTGAAATGTATGGATACACTTCCAACGTATATGCCCTCTTTGCCCTTGAACAACAGATTTGTACTATTAGTAATTTGTAATGACATTTAACTTTAGCACTCAAAATGTAGTTGAATGGTTCAAAGTGAAAGTCTATACAAACTAAGTTTGCTCTTGTTAATGTACTTAACTTGCTGTCAAAAAGTGCAGCTATAGAATACCTCATTTAAATGTGGAACACATTGATCTCCTTTTTAAAAAGATTTTTGTAAGAAAAACATGAAAATGAATAGACCTTTTTCTTTTCTCTTGTTTAAAAACTCAAACTAAACTTTGTAAATCACATATTTTTTATTGCCTTCTTAGTTTGTTCATCTTAGTAAATGTGTGTTTGTGGAGATTTTCATTAATAAACTCTCACTTTTGCACGTGAATGTAACCATGAAGTTTAATACTTCATTATGCAGGAAAGGTGTGTATTTACATAATTTCCCCTAGGGATCAATAAAGTATTCTGATTTAACCTGTTAATAGTTTCAGAATTCACTTTATAATAAATACCCTTTCTTCTGCAACACAGCAGAAAACCTTTCTGCACCATATCATCAGATGCAGTTTACTGTAAAAGGCTTTAGAAGAAATCACATGATCTTGAGTGAAAGGGAAAGAGTTAACCTCACAGCATAAAACGAGTGGTCACAATCCCCCTGCTCCACTCAAAGACGTCAACAGTAAAAGGAAGAACAATTCTACTGCCAACACGGCAAAAAGGAAACTCAAAACAACAAAACCCCCAAAAACTGGATGACAGAATGAAATGTTTGAAACTGACAGATCTCTTTGATAAAGGTATGCTTTTTTGTCATTTTTAAGCCATTTTTTGTCACTGTTGTTTCTGTTATGTGCATGACATGGAAGACTAAAAACCAAAACCATAGCAGATATGCTTTGTGTAACAGCAATAATCAGCCTAATGATTTCAAATGCGTAGCCATTAGTGATCTGTCGGTTGCGAACGAAATGGCTCGTGAACGATGCGAGCCGGCTCCTTATTGGGAGCCGTGGGGTTTTTTTTTCTTTCTCCTGCCCTCTCTTTCACTTTTTTTCGCTTCATGCTGCAAGTCATCCTTGTGTTTGCGCTGAGCAGAGACCAAACAGAGCCTTGCGTGTGCGCCCCCTCTGCTTAGCGCTGAGCTGAGGGGGCGGGCGGGGCGGTAGTTACACTGCAGCAGCAATAGCACACAACAGAGAGGGAGAGAGGGAAAGAAAGAGAGCCGGGAGCAAGAACAAGAGACAACACCCTCCCATTAGAAAGGTAAGTAAAGAAAATGAGTGACACCAAGAAAAGAAGCAAAGTCTGGAACCATTTCAATCTTATTGACAAAACAAAGGCAGAGTGTAGAGTCTGCAAGAAAAGGATATCATATAGAGCCGGCTCCACAAACAACATGCACAGGCACCTAAGAACTGTTCACCCATCAGTGCAATGGGAAGATAAAACGCAGTCAGTTGAGTGTGATATTAATATTTCTAAATGCCAACTTTTCCCTTAATTAACGATCTGGGCGTTCTTTCCCCCCCCCTTTTCCCCCCCAATATTTAATTTATATTTTATTGTGTTGTGGTTTGCAGTGTTTTGTGTTGTTTCACTTTAAATTTGTTCAAAGGAAAAAGCTGAAAATTTAAGCAGTTAAAAGTTGAAATGAATAAAATGTAAATAGTTGGTTTCTGTATTTTATAATTTATTTATTACATTTTATGTGGAGTGAATAAATAAAAGTATATTTACGGTGGCCCCTAGAGACAAAGCATGTACAAGACAAATGCTTTCAATTGTGTAATTTAAGTGATCTAGGTAGCTATAAACATATATAAATAAAACCATGTTTTTTTACATTAGTAATTCCTTTTGTGCATAATTTTATTTGTTCTTGATAATAAATTAATTAAAGCAACAAAACAACCTAAAGAGCTGGTTGGGAGCCAAAAGAGTTGGCTCTTTTTAGTGAGCCGAGCCAAAATAGACGGTTCTCTAAAAAGAGCCGGAATTCCCATCACTACAAAATAAAAGCTTCACAATAACAATCAAAATACAATTTCTATGGCTACTTATTTGTCTCATAGCATATAAATATATTCAAGACAGAACAGTTTGCACAGTCTGGATTCAAATTTGTTTTCTGTTAAATGCTCCCACACTTTTCAAAGTCTTTGTCCCTTTATGCCTCCATATTCTCGACCCTTCTGTTTTGCCATTGCTCTGATGTTTTTGGTACATTGGTGGTTTGTGGTGGTTTTAGTATTGAGTACTGAGATAAGACGCGATACTGCCATTCAGTGTTGGGAAGGTTACTTTTAAAATGTATTCCACTACAGATTACAGAATACATGCCCCAAAATGTATTTTGTAAAGGATTCCATTACGTTACTCAGTGAGAGTAACGTATTCTGATTACTTTGGATTACTTAATATATCATGATTTTTACAACTACATGAATGTACTATTGCTGTGTGATTTATTACTATTACTGAAGGTGTCATGGTCCGGAGTTTGTGGACTCCGTGTTTATGTTTAAGTTTATTATTATTCTGTGGTTTTGTTTATTTTGGGTTGCTTTTTATGATTATCCCTAGTGTTTGTGTCCGTTGTACTCTCCTGTTCCACGTTTCACGTTCCTATGTTCTGTCTCCCCAGTCTGTGTTAAGTTTGCGTGTGTAGAGTTTAGTCAGTGTATTTCCTGTTTATTTTGAAGTTCTGTGTCTCTTGTCAGTGCTTCTAGATTCGCTTCCCCTTGTCTCGTTATGCCCAATTAATCCCAGCCATGTCTCCCTCCGGTCTCCCTTTTCCTGATTGCCCTGTGTGTATTTAAGCCCTGTATTTTCTGGTGTGCGTTGCTGGTATGTCCGTGTTCATTCCCTGCTTCATCCTGCATCATTTTCTGTGTCTCTCTGCGTCATCCTGCATCATTTTCTGTCTCTCTCTGTCATCCTGCATCATTTTCTGTGTCTCCCTGCGTCATCCTGCAGCATTTTCGTGTCTCTCTGCGTCATTCTGCATCATTTTCTGTGTCTCTCTGCGTCATCCTGCCTCATTTTCTGTGTCTCTCTGCGTCATCCTGCATCATTTCTGTGTCTCCCTGCGTCATCCTGCATCATTTTGTGTCTCCCTGCGTCTAAGCTGCCACCTTAAAAACCTCACAGTAAGGTTATAGGATTTATTATTATATATATTTAAGTACTGAACAAAAATCACACCAAAGGGAAAGCACGACCTCCCCCTTCAGCCTCTTGTGTAATGTAATAAATGCTGGGCAAGATTCCAGAAAAAACAATGTTTAAAAACAAATGTCAAGTAGTGTTGAGCAATAGTTTTTGTTGCCTCCTTTTTTACTCTTTGTGTTCTGTCCTTGTACCTGACCAAAGGAATGGTTATTCTTTTCACTCTTATGGTTCTTAAAAGGAAAATATTAAAAACACTACTTGTTTTTCAATATATTGTGTTGATTTTAAATTTACCGTGGCCTAGCCAAACTCCTTCTTTTGAAGATCAAAACAAGTAAAAACAAGAAAAAAGTTTTAAGAAAAGCAAAAAGTAAAAGTAAAAAAAGTAGTGGAGTGGGGGAGGTGTTCTGAGCTTTACAATTCAGATGCAAAGCTGTTGATTTACTCCACTTCAAGGAGCAGGGATGGGAATTGATAAGAATTTAGACATTTTGATTCCATTATCCAGATCACTTATCTATTTGATTCCTTATCAATTCTCATTTGGTTCTCATTGGCTCTGTATGAAAGTGACCACCATCACTTAGCAGTAGGGCAGGGCAATGTGGCCAAAAAACTTAAAGAGGTGCTTTGCAACATTAAACTGCAGTGTGCCAAATAAATAAGTCAAATACGTATTTTTTGGACCATAAGGCACATTAAGCTAAGCAAAACAAAACAGCCAGATAAGTCTAACTTTATTCAACTCATTCTTCTTGCTTCCTCCACTTCTGTAACATTGATTCATTAATGCTGAATTCTTTTGCAGCTGCTCTTTCCCATGTTCCACTTAGTTTAAAATCCGCTTTGTATGCATGTCTTAACAGGTGCCATTTTGAGGTCCTTATACACACACAGTATGGTAATATTATTTTGAAGCACAGTACGTATTACGACGCAAGGCTCCTGACTACGGTAGCTGTAATGCTCCAACAATCCGTCAAGCGGTGCGGTTTCATAGCTTACCAAAGTCATGCTAAAACATTTTTGACAGATTTTTAAGTGCCGTGTACCATACAAAATCGCTTCGGGGTCAGTAAGCACAACCATAATTGATACATAAGGAACACTGTCAATTTTTGAGAAAAATAAAGGATTTTAAGTGTGCCTTATAGTGGGAAAAATACAGTAATAACGACAGGTCGTTGCATGTTCTACAAAAAATTGTGCTTTGGTGTGTATCTGATGGACAAAAGCCAAACCAGTTCCACACCACTGAAGTTGCACCATTTTTACAAACCAATTCTGCTTCATCTATTTCATTCCACAATCCGCTTTTGCCCTTCTCATTCTCCGTCGCCGCCGTGCTTTTTCAGCCACGTGCGCATGAAAACAAAGGCACTGCGCATGTGCGTTTTATCCATATTCTATCGTGATATTTCATTTTCTTCCTTTTGCTAACGGTTAATCTAGCAAGCGAATTAACAAAGTTATTTTAGATGTTACAGAACTGTAAGATGTTAAGCTGTGTATCTTTTTCATAATAGCGATGTGGCTGTATTTACCTTAATTTAAGGTAAACTGAGTCATCAGTTGCAGTAAACCAATCAGCAGATAAACTTCACTCATGTGCGATTCATTTGCAGTTTGTACGCGTAGGGGTGAATAACCTGCTCTGACATCAGCGCGGGGCGACTGCTGCATGAGGACTACCTGCCGCCTGTGCGCATTTCGCACGGGCGAGGTGCCCACGGCAGCTCCCGCTGCTTGTTGAGAGTAAGAGCAATACGTGCTTTGACGTGAAAGAGTTGTCATAAGTCTCCAATAACACCAGAAAAAGTCGCCAGACTTGTCGCTAGTCGCTTTTGGAAAAAAGTCGCTAAGGGGGTCTGAAAACTTGCTAAACATAGCGACCATGTTGCTAAGTTGGCAACACTGCAGCCAGGGTAAGTACAAAGTGTAGGAGGGGCATGTTCACAGTCACTCCAGTGGGTTTAGGGGCAGGAGCGTGACATAAACACTCCACCTCAAGTCACTATGCGCAGACTCAGGCTCAAAGAGCAACATTGCAGCTCCCACAAGTGGGAAATTTTGGCTAATTTTTGTACAGTGGGAGGAAGTGCAGTCAGATCGTCCATCTTTTCTACAGTCATTGGTCTTGACAGGTCCCAATTTGCAGCCAGCCCCATTTGTTAAAGCATATAGTTAGGGCTGGATCAGGTGACCCTGAATCCTCCCTTAGTTATGCTGCAATAGGTGTAGGCTGCTGTGCCATGAAATTTTGGATGTCACTGCCCCTTGGCTGCTCTGAATTATGAGAAGTTCTTTGTCCCCTGGCTGTATCCCTTCTTTTTATTAATTTTGCTTGTGACTTGGTTTTTCCTTCTTTTTTCTCATTCTTTTGAAATTGTTTTTATTCCATTGTATAACTTTTAATATTTCTTATTATTGTTTGATACTAAGTCTAAAACTGCTATATGGCCTGGACCCAGAATACACACTCAAACTGCTGTTTCTGTCCCAACCAGTGCACAGCCAAAGATCATCAAACAGAAACCTATTAATCGTTCCCACTTCCTTCTTAAACACAAAAGGCAATTAGAGTGAATGCACTGCCTAAAAGAAATCTGGCTTGCATTATCAGTGACTTCTTTTAAAACCTGTTAAACTCATTAATTTAGGCTTTTTTGTATATTTTATTATAGTTTTGATATTTTGGCATTCTTTTAACATTTACATGTTTATGTTAATTTTAAATTGCTTTTTTTAGAATCTGTTTCTATGAGAAGCATTATTATTATTATTATTATTATTATTATTATTATATTAGTAGTAGTAGTAGTAGTAGTAGTAGTAGTAGTAATAGTAGTAGACCAGGCCTACATGCATCAGACCAGGCCTACAAAAGTGGGGCATGTTCACAGTCACTCCACTGGGTATAACAAAAGGCCTGAGGCGCCACCTCTCTTTTCTTTTTCTTTCTTTTTTTTTTTTCTCTTTTTTTTTTCCTTTTTTTTTTTTTGTCTCTGTCTATTTCAGTTGTTCAGCTTTCTCCCCCTTTTTTTTTTGGTTCTGACATCTCAGGCCCTCCCAGGTTTGGAGGCATATCTTCCCCTACACCACTTCCCCTGCCAGTGGCGGACCCCCTCAGACATCGGTGCGTTGGTGGTTCTTTGTGTCCGGGGATGGGCGTCCAGGTACCACCGGCTCATCCTTGGCGGCTGCTTATCGGGGCCTGGAGCCTGGGCTCGCTCGGGCCACTTCGGAGGTGGGGTGCCCCGGCCTCTGGCCTGGGGCTCGGTCACTCAGGCGCAGCTGGCTGCCGGCGGAGCTCACGGGCGCGTCACTGCAACTCCCCCTGGCTTCTGCTCCGCGGCTGCTGAGTGAGCCCTCATCTGGGACTCTCCTCAGCTCTTTCCGGGACAGTGGCGCAGCTGCCCCTCTGTTGGTCTTCTTGGTCTCTTGTGTTCTGGGGGCCTCTGGATGTCTGGAGTCTTGTCTCCTCACACCCTGCTTCACGCCCTGGAGACGGGGCTGTGGCCCCCCCACACCTCTAGCAGATTTTACATGAAGGAACCTTTTTAAAAAAACAAAAAACAAGCGCGTCCATGCTCACAGGTTTACACACGGGTGATCACACCCACAAACTCACCCTTTTTGGCTCCTACCTCAAAGCCACTGTGTTCTGTTGATCTTATGTGCTGCACAATAATGTTTAACATTTGTATTTACTGTCATATTCCCATATATCATTGTGATGTTGTTTTTTCTATTACTCTTGTTCTCTTCTGTTGCTTTCTTTTTCTTTCTCAGCAGGTGATCCAGGTGATTGATATATGCATTTTTTTTTTCTCTGCCCGTTCTGTTGGTTTTTGTCTTTTGCCCTTCTCCCCCGTCCCTCTTCTCAGCTGTTTCTCTTCCCCTCTTTCTTTCTCCTTCTTTCCCCAGTCAAGTCTGTCCCGTTTCAGTAAGTGAAAATAAAATAACAATAAAAGTGAATCAAATGGACCATTACGGCAAGGCTGGGATGGTCAGTTTGGTAAAGTAAATCCGTTGGGCATCTTTCTTTGCCTTTAGACACAATTCTGATGGCAAAGAGCCAAACGGGACAGGCACAAAAAAAAAAATAAAAAATAAATAAATAAATAAATAAATAAATAAATAAATAAATAAATAATATTATATTAGGGAAATTTCCCCAGACATATTTTTGACCTGGGGGTAGAATTGATTGTAAATGGAAAGGAAAATGCTTATAACTTGCAATTAAAAACATGATGCATTAAGGTACCCTTTTTCTTTTATTTAAAAAGAAAATTTGTTCTAGTGTGCGATGGCCGAACCTGTTCCGTTTTGTGGGATATTTCTCTGCCTTGGAAAATCCCTTCCTGGAACAGAAGAGGCTGGAGTGCAAAGAAATGGTAGAGATGCAGTTATGCAGTCAGATAAGAGAATAAATAAATTCAATTGCTGCACATTTGGTAGACTACATTTTCAGATTAATTAAACAATATATTATTTTTACAACATTACATGTAAAGAGTCAAGTGGAAGTTTTTCTAAGGTTTTTAATGATATTTGTTTTGGAAGCAGATTTTTTGACATTTTACCTTTTTCCCGTTTTCATATTAATAAACACGCACAAAACAAAAGCAAACGGCCCGAACACAAAGCTGGAAAACCCACCCGATTGACAAAAATCAACTCAATTCTCCCACACAACAGAACCTCCTTTTTCCTTGCTGGCTCCCAATCTCTCAGTGGAATGATCAGTGGTTCGCTGTCACCATCAAAACACTCCACAAATCCCGGGAATGATTCGCTTCCTTATAAACCATGAATCAGATACCGAAGCAGTTAGGCTCTAAATGAAGCTTCGGACGTCACTGAAACGTGACTCTGGCCAAACGAATCAAGCTTCGACACAGTGCTTCTGACAGTGTGTTGATTTTTTTGACACACGCACCGGGCTCTCGCTTCACGGGGCCATCACTAGCTGTGTCATTTTGTCTCTCTGTGCAGGTATGTAATGTGATGAAATCAGATATGTTTGGGATGGATGGGTTTTGCGCTTGAATTTTATACTGAAAGTGTCATTTTGTCTCTCTGTGCAGGCCAGGGCCTATTATATGCCACAGCCTAAGGCAGCAGAGTTGCCGAGGTGGGATGACCACTGGCTATATGCTTGCCAGGGTGGTGGGTCTCCAAGGACACTTCTAACCCTGTTAAAGGCAACACGTGGAGTGCAACTGGCCGTGTGGCATAGCTGCTCTGGCTTAGGACTGTGTGTTTTTATACGATTCATAATGGGACACTGGATGTTTATCTTTTATCTCTTGATTTTTTTTTGTCATATAATTCTTTTAGAATTTTATTGACTGTCATCTTTTTGCCCACGACTGAGACGTTGGTCAGACCTAGAATCTTTCTTTGGTGTGTTACAACTGGCGTTATCGACAGATCTGGCCACCATATCTGTAGTGGGCCAAAGCAAGATGACTGTCAGAGTGAATCACACTCTGGCCCAAATAGAGAAGCACCAGTTTCTAGTGCCGGGTTTTGGCCCTTTGGTATGATCCCTATGTTTAATATGGTCACAACTAAATTTAGAGGGAAGGATTCAGATATTAGTCTAGGTGAATGGAAAAGTAATTTGCAGACAACATTTGCTTTGCAAGGAGTTCCTATAGATTTTAGAGCAGAATAACATCTCGTTGCTTGGAAGGCAAGGCTAAAAGAGAGATTTTAATTCTACCACCAGAGAAGCATAATTCACCTGAACTAATTTTTAATGAGTTAGTTGTATGGGGATAAAACACATGCTTCGTCCTGCGCTCTCATTTTCAACGCTCGCCAGAAACATATGAAGAAATCAGTTCATTTGCACTGAGATTACAAGACATTTTCTCAGGTTAAAGGGAGGACCCTAGAGGTCATTTGACCTGCATCGAAGAT
>NW_024387416.1:5168039-5344751 GCF_900408965.1 Simochromis diagramma | reverse complement strand
GACACCCAACCTGACATATAGACACAGACATACAGGCACACACAGATACAAACATCCATTCCCACCCTCATGCTCTCATATGCACTTACTCCACACTCAACCAACGTGGAGACAGACATAAAGAGACGCTGTACACACGATCACACTCCCCAAGCGTACTCTACAAACCGGGTCTAGGTGCCCCCGCCCCTGGAGGGGGGAACTGCACCCAGACCCAGGTGGTGTTTCCCTTTTCCCTGCGGTGGGGGGAGGCAGACCGCCCCGACTCCGCAGCAGCAGGAAGGCTCCACACTCCAGACCGCAGTCGGACGGCCAACTCCTCCTCCTAGCCCCCCTGCTCCAGCAGGTCGCAGAGAACGGGGGTGAGAGAAGACTCCAAACCTCCCTCCACCCGCTCATTGTAATGTTGATGCATGTGTGTTCTAAGGTGCATTTAAAACCCAGGAGGGCATGGAGCTACCTGCCAGAGAGCAGCAGGTAAGCGCATGGTCCCTCCTGCTAGCCCTCAATGTCTACGTGTATTTAAAATTGAGAGGTGGGCAACGATGCCAGGGGTGGGGTGTACACCCTGATGGTACTTTGGACTCCGTGTATCGTGCCCACCCCCAAGATCCTATATGTATGTGTAATGAGAGTGTGAGTAATGTGAATGTCTAAGTTGTGGGATAAAATTGAGGCAGAGGCAGCCAGAAGGGGACAGAGGGGGGGGTAGCCTCCTCTGCACCCTGGTGACATACCCCAACTCCAAGGCCCTGCATGTGTGGGTGGTTGTGGTGGAGCGGGAAGAGGGAGGCAGCTGGAGATGGGGAGGGAAGGAAGGGAGGGGCAAGTGACCCCTCCCTGGGGCCAGCTCCCCCGCTGACCCCAGTAGGCACCCCCATACTCCGCGACCCGCCAGGGAAAGGGGGCCCAGGCCCATCCAGACCGGGGCCCAGCGCAGCAGCGCCGCCCGGCCCCACAGAGCCCGGGACACTCAACCTAACCACACCACAGAGAAAACTGCACCCACCCCACCATCCACTCATCTTCCAGACTACATAAGACAATAAACACCCAGGCTGAGATCTTCCTCCACCTCTCCTGTATCTCCCCCTCCTGCAGAGGGAGCTCCTGAGGAGAGGAAAGCTCCTGCAAGATGTGACAATATCCCCCACCAGTTGAAGAGCCCCCCAGGTGGCTCGACGCACCGGCGGCACCCTGCTCCAGGGCTGGGCCCCCATGCACCCACCCGCCCACAACCCCGGCAACACACCAACCAGGACCCAAGCCCCCGAGGCCCGGTCCGGGTCCCAGCCCAGAGACGGAGCGCCCCCAGAACCTCACGCCCATCCCGGACCCACCCAGGGCCAGCCAGGCTACCAGGTCAGTAACCCACGTCCGTCAGCACAGACCCTCCCCTAGCCCCGCTGCACGCAGCCGCGAGGAAACAGTCACCGGAGAGCCAACAGAGCCCCTAACCGGACATGACCGCTACCCCGGGTTGAGCCCCCCAAGGAAGATGCCTCCGGGGAACCCCCCGACGCCCCAAGCCTGTCCCTACCCCCACACCAATCACAACAGTGAAGGCGGGACCAAACTATGACCCCCCACCCCCACTAGGTGATGGAGCTGATCAAAGGAGCCCAGAGCAATTGATCTGATGTGGTGGCAGAGGCTGTATCAAGATTAATGTAATCTAATAGATAATTTCTATATTGGTTAGAATTGAGATTATTTTTATTTTTCCAGTTCATGAGGACTGTTTTCTTGGCTATGCATAGGGCAGTGAAAACCATATGGGCGATATTCTTTTCTGAAGTGACATTATCTAAGCTGCCCAACAAACACACTAAGGGGGAAGTTGGAATGTTACATTTCAGACACTTCGATAAGTCTTCACATATCTCGCACCAAAACTTCTGAACTGGTGGACAGAACCAAAGAGCGTGGATATAATTGTCCGGTGAATTGGTTTGGCAGTGTGAGCAGTTGTTGGTAGACGTAAAGCCCATCTTGAACATCCGATGACCTGTATAGTGTACTCTATGTAATATTTTGTATTGAATTAATTGAAGACTGGGATTTCTAATTAGATGAAAGGTTTTTAAGCAAATCTGAGACCAGAAGTTTAGGTCTAAGTTAACTGATAAATCCGCTTCCCATTTTGCAATAGGAAGTGATATTGATTCATCTGTTTCAGAAAGCATTCTGTATATTTTGGATAGTAATTTGGGGGGTTTAAGAGTAAGAAATTGAACCACACTTGGTGGTGTTTGTAGTTCAACTTGACCCGGTTTAAATTTCTTTTTTACTATGGATTTAATTTGTTGATATTCTAAAAATCTTTTCTTGTTGATCCCATATTGTGTAACTAGTCCGTCAAATGAAATAAATTCTGTTCCTTCTAGTATATGTTCTAAATATTTGATTCCTTTATCACTCCAATCTGAAAAGTTTATCATATTATTGTTTTGTAATATGTCAGGGTTGTTCCAGATAGGTGTACGTTTGCATGGGATTAATGAAGACGCAGTCAATTTTAGAAACTCCCACCATGCTGTCAGAGAAGAGCTGATGTTGATGCTTTTAAAGCATTCATGTCGTTGGATGTTTGAGCTGATAAATGGTAGGTCTGAGATCTCTAGATTATTGCAGAGTGCTTGTTCTACATCTAGCCAAGGTTCATCTAAGAGGGTGTGTTTTAGCCATCCTGAGATAAACTGAAGCCTGTTGGCTAAGAAGTAGTGCTGAAAGTTAGGCAGTTCTAGTCCTCCTTTATCCTTGGTCTTTTGTAGTGTTTTTAAGCTTATACGTGGGGGTTTATTTTTCCAAAGGAATTTGGACATACATGAATCTAGAGATCTGAACCAATCTTGTGGCGGTTTAGTTGGGATCATTGAGAATAAATAATTTATTTTTGGTAAGACCATCATTTTTATAGCGGCAACCCTTCCCATGAGTGATATGGGTAGACATTTCCATCTAGCCAGATCATCTTCTACCTTCTTTAAAAGTGGGATATGGTTTAATATAATATTATTTATAAATACACCCGTCCACTGCCAGACTGCAACTGCACCTTATGTACATTCTGTAGTATTCATTCGACCTCATTTAATTTCTGTATTTTATGTATATAAGTTTAGATTAGTTATTTATAGTTGGTTTACACAGCTTTGTGCATGTATGTGTACGCATGTGTAATGTATATATAGACACGTGTGTGTGTGTGTGATTTACATTGCTGTGCTTGAGAGCCACCATCTACCGGAACCAAATTCCTTGTATGTGTCTGCACATACACTTGGCCAATAAAGACGATTCTGATTCTGATTCTAGCGATTAATTGCATAAGTGCATGGAGGCAGGACCTCACAGCTGAAGCATACTCCATAATGTGTTGTACATTATTATATGTATATATTATATGTAACGTGGCATTTTTCAATTATTGTATTTACCAACATCAAGAAGTCACAAACAAAGAAAGACCACACAATGGAGCATAACAAGGAGGGTTTACTTGTCAAAACTATTTATTAAACAAATAAAACACATTTTTTTAACCACCAAAAAATACACGTTCAAAGCAACACAACGGCGGCCCAATATCAGACAGAGTGGGCAATCATAATGAAGCAGTTGGTTTTATTTTGTGGATTCAAGCTGCTCTTCATATTTTAGGCCACCAGATGTCACCAGATAGGACTGTGTTGAAAAGCTTTGAGTAATGAACCGTTTCTCAACACAAGCTTCAGTGCTCCAGAAAGCTTCATTTGGCCATCACTAGACACAGCAGTGTTTGTAGTGTGGGCTATAAGTAGACCAGTGTATCAGTGCAATCAAGTACACTTGCCTCTAATTAGTCCAACCCCATTCCAGCCATTGGCTCACCAAAAATGTGACACACACACACAAAACCACTCCCAACCCAGTGCAACTTCACACAATAATATGGAGCTGAATTAACACAGGCACATTAGTCTACCGTGTTACATGTTTATCTACAGTGTTAAATAAAAATTCTAGCAAGCTGTTCAGATAGGAATCTGGTCTATTTGATGATATAATTCATATTGTCGACCAGTGTTGGTCAAGTTACTTGAAAAAAGTAATTAGTTACTAATTCCTGATTACTTCTCCAAGAAAGTAATCCCATTACTTTCCTGATTACGTATTTTTAAATTTAGAAATGTGTTTAACATTTAAACCTATTTTCTGCATATTCCAGTATATAAAATAAATTTCTTTGTGTGCGTCTACACTCACTCTTTCAAATAGATGCAAGTAAAGCACAGGAAAACATAAATAAAATCAAAGATTCAGCGGCACTAAGTCCTGTCGCTCTTAAATCCATTTTCACCCGTTTAGCAGTAGTGGGCCCAGTGGAGGTTTGCCTGGTGCCACAGCGGTCAGTGGAGGGATCCGTGGGTTTTCTCTGTGAATTTCACATTCCCGTGGCAGTGTGCTAGCTGCTTGCTCAGATTTGAAGTTAAATTTTTGTAGAACAGTTTTCTTCCCACGCAGAGTGTACAGTGGACACTAATGTCAGCTGTACACACTAAGCATGTAAATATAATAATAACCACTGCAGCCAAAAAGAGTGCCTGACGAACCCAGTTGTAAGTAAGCTATTAAGACTCGACTGTACACTGTGTTCGTGTTTTCCTCCGAAACAATAAGTTCCGTCGGAGCAGCCTTTCAACGCCTCTCTCTGTCTGTCGCAAGCAAAGTTGACCCAGACAACAAAGTAAAGCTAGTTTTCGGCTACAAGCCCGACACACAACCCGACGTATTAGCCAGAGGTCCCTTTACTACGGTTCGGAGCCACGGACCTGTTTTATATACGTATAGTTTTTTATACGTGATTGCTGCAAAAAGTGCAGCCTTACCTAATGTCCACCCTACTGTTACTCATTTCATATTAAGATTTAAACCGTGTGGAATTATTAAAGGACCCAAGATACAGCACAACTGAGGTGAGGGAGCTTTATTTATGGAGCGTAACCATACAAAGGCGAGGGTGGCGAAAACAGAAGAGAGAAAACCTAAACTGGGAAAACTAAGCAAAAACAAACCTGAAACCGGAGATGCAGGGAGACAGAAAATGATGCAGGATGACGCAGGGAGACACAGAAAATGATGCAGGATGACGCAAGGAATGAACACGGACATACCAGCAACGCACACCAGAAAATACAGGGCTTAAATACACACAGGGCAATCAGGAAATGGGAGACCGGAGGGAGACATGGCTGGGATTAATTGGGCATAACGAGACAAGGGGAAGCGAATCTAGAAGCACTGACAAGAGACACAGAACTTCAAAATAAAACAGGAAATACACTGACTAAACTCTACACACGCAAACTTAACACAGACTGGGGAGACAGAACATAGGAACGTGAAACGTGGAACAGGAGAGTACAACGAACACAAACACTAGGGAATAATCATAAAAAGCAACCCAAAATAAACAAAACCACAGAATAATAATAAACTTAAACATAAACACGGAGTCCACAAACTCCGGACCATGACACCTTCAGTAATAGTAATAAATCACACAGCAATAGTACATTCATGTAGTTGTAAAAATCATGATAATATATTAAGTAGTCCAAAGTATTCAGAATACGTTACTCTCACTGAGTAACGTAATGGAATCCTTTACAAAATACATTTTGGGGCATGTATTCTGTAATCTGTAGTGGAATACATTTTAAAAGTAACCTTCCCAACACTGAATGGCAGTATTGCGTCTTATCTCAGTACTCAATACTAAAACCACCACAAACCACAATGTACCAAAAACATCAGAGCAATGGCAAAACAGAAGGGTCGAGAATATGGAGGCATAAAGGGACAAAGACTTTGAAAAGTGTGGGAGCATTTAACAGAAAACAAATTTGAATCCAGACTGTGCAAACTGTTTTGTCTTGAATATATTTATATGCTAATGAGACAAATAAGTAGCCATAGAAATTGTATTTTGATTGTTATTGTGAAGCTTTTATTTTGTAGTGATGGGAATTCCGGCTCTTTTTAGAGAACCGTCTATTTTGGCTCGGCTCACTAAAAAGAGCCAACTCTTTTGGCTCCCAACCAGCTCTTTAGGTTGTTTTGTTGCTTTAATTAATTTATTATCAAGAACAATATAAAATTATGCACAAAAGGAATTACTAATGTAAAAAAGCGTGGTTTTATTTATATATGTTTATAGCTACCTAGATCACTTAAATTACACAATTGAAAGCATTTGTCTTGTACATGCTTTGTCTCTAGGGGCCACCGTAAATATACTTCTATTTATTCACTCCACATAAAATGTAATAAATAATTTATGAAACACAGAAACCAACTATTTACATTTTATACATTTCAACTTTTAACTACTTCAATTTTCAGCTTTTTCCTTTGAACAAATTTAAAGTGAAACAACACAAAACACTGCAAACCACAACACAATAAAATATAAATTAAAATATGGGGAGAGAAAAAAAAGGGGGGGGGGGGGGGAAGAACGCCCAGATCTTTAATTAAGGGAAAAGTTGGCATTTAGAAATATTAATATCACACTCAACTGACTGCGTTTTATCTTCCCATTGCACTGATGGGTGAACAGTTCTTAGGTGCCTGTGCATGTTGTTTGTGGAGCCAGCTCTATATGATATCCTTTTCTTGCAGACTCTACACTCTGCCTTTGTTTTGTCAATAAGATTGAAATGGTTCCAGACTTTGCTTCTTTTCTTGGTGTCACTCATTTTCTTTACTGTACCTTTCCAATGGGACGGTGTTGTCTCTTGTTCTTGCTCCCGGCTCTCTTTCTTTCCCTCTCCCTCCTGCTCTTGTTGTGTGCTACTGCTGCTGCAGTGTAACTACCGCCCCGCCCCGCCCCCTCAGCTCATCGCTGAGCAGAGGGGGCGCAAATGCAAGGCTCTGTTTGGTCTCTGCTCAGCGCAAACACAAGGGTGACTTGCAGCATGAAGCGAAAAAAAGTGAAAGAGAGGGCAGGAGAAAGAAAAAAAAACCGGCTTGCATCGTTCACTTCTAAGAGCCATTTCGTTCGCAACCGACAGATCACTAATGGCTACGCATTTGAAATCATTAGGCTGATTATTGCTGTTACACAAAGCATATCTGCTATGGTTTTGGTTTTTAGTCTTCCATGTCATGCACATAACAGAAACAACAGTGACAAAAAATGGCTTAAAAATGACAAAAAAAGCATACCTTTATCAAAGAGATGTGTCAGTTTCAAACATTTCATTCTGTCATCCAGTTTTTGGGGGTTTTGTTGTTTTGAGTTTCCTGTTTTTGCCGTGTTGGCAGTAGAATTGTTCTTCCTTTTACTGTTGACGTCTTTGAGTGGAGCAGGGGGATTGTGACCACTCGTTTTATGGTGTGAGGTTAACTCTTTCACTTTCAGTCAAGATCATGTGATTTCTTCTAAAGCCTTTTACAGTAAACTGCATCTGATGATATGGTGCAGAAAGGTTTTCTGCTGTGTTGCAGAAGAAAGGGTATTTATTATAAAGTGAATTCTGAAACTATTAAACAGGTTAAATACACACCTTTCCTGCATAATGAAGTATTAAATTTCATGGTTACATTCATAGGAAAAAATTAGTTAATTTAATGAAAATCTCCACAAACACACATTTTATTAACATAAACAAACTAAGAAGGGGCATAAAAAATATGTGATTTACAAAGTTTATAATCTTAAAGCACCATAATAAAACCACCCATTTGACCAGTTTTATTTTATATCAAAACAAAAAATGCTGGTTAGTTGGTGGTTATTGAAAAGGAAAAAGGAAAGAAAAAGAAAAAAATCCATTAATTTTCATATTTTACTAATGTCAATGGAAAATTGTACTTAGCAGTCAGTATAATATTTTAATGATATAAGTTTGCATATGGTAGAATACTGCATGTAATCATTAGTGTTTAGAAGTATATAGTTGGTGGCATAGTGAAAGAATGTCTCATCCTAGAGGGCCTGTAACACTCCAAGGTGTTCTAGCGTCCACCCCCACATCCTGGGACAACCCGTTCTCACTCCCAAAGCGTAACATTTTACGCTAGGTGACAAATCGTCACCATATTACGTTTTCGGCTACCCACCACGTTCCTAAATGACGACCTCGGAAAAAGAGGAAATATGAGAACCGTCTGGACTGAACCTACACATGTTCGCTCTTTTTCTTCAAATCGCTTAGAAACACGCTATTTAACATCATTAAAGTCCTGGTTAAGGTCAGGAATAAGGTTATGGTCAGGGCTAGGGATAAGGTTAGGTTTAGGGCTGGAATACAGGGCTGGAACGTCTACTACCGCGGGAGCGTCATTGCACTGGATTCCAGCCATAACCCGCCGCGTACCATAAGAACGCCGAAGGTCTCCTTTCGCGTTCCTCAGGAACGTCGCGGGACGTGACAAAACGTCGACATGTTACGCCTCGGGAGTGAGAACGCTCTGCCTGGGAGCATGGTAAGAGGTCGTACCTTGTTTTATTGTTTTAACGTAGCTATGTCTGTTTTAGTCTAAGTGCCTTTTGTTTAGATGAACTGCTGGACTTCTTCACTGTGTTATCTAGGATGAACCATCTAGGGTGAGGGGGAGACTACCCCCCCCCCCCCCACCTTTACGACC
The DNA here is from genome assembly GCF_900408965.1 of Simochromis diagramma. Lineage (NCBI taxonomy): Eukaryota > Metazoa > Chordata > Actinopteri > Cichliformes > Cichlidae > Simochromis > Simochromis diagramma. The sequence goes on along the minus strand of NW_024387416.1, from coordinate 5,336,114 downwards.
AAGGATGTTCCTTTTGTGCTTTCATGTTATATGACCCTCTGATTAGCAGGATCACACACACACACACACACACACACACACACACCAGTGTTAAAATAGTGTCGATTTACCAGACACTTGTTATCAAATACCGAATTTATCCAATGCGAAAAATTAACCCTCTAGGTTGCAGGACAACAGTTTAATTTTTGTGGAAAAAGGATTCTGGTTTGACCAACCAGTGATCAGACAATAAATTTAGTTGTTGATATAGTAAATTGGGAGATGCTTCCTGCTTGATTGATGCAGCACAAGTAATTTACTGTATGAGGGAAATTCTATTTTTGTGATAACATTTTGAACATGCATTTCTGTTGTCCTGTCATCTTAGTGGGTTAATAGCTGATATGCAAATTAGTTGATTGTTCTTAGATTAAGGAAAGGTGACTGAATTCTAGCACGAGTGAATGAGATGTTTGTTGTGTGTTGAGTGGAGACTCTAAAACACTGAGTTTCCTGTTTTGATGTGCGAGTGAATCCTGTACCTAGATACACAACTCTGAATACGTCAGAACAAACTTCTTTTGTGAAGTGCATGAAAACATGTCAAACGTTTTATGATGACGGGAAAAAAAAGAAAACTGGATAAAATAGATCTATGGCCTAAATGAGTGAAAAGCACAGACCTGGGGATTAAACTCATAGCTAATAAAACATATTAGGATTATGTTGTGTGTTGTGCAGCTGATGGTTGGTTTGGAGTGAATCTAGCTGATGATTTTTCTTTTGTTGTAAAGTTGAGCCTGCCAATTAGTATGATAGTATGATAAACCATGCTAATGGTATGATTTACCCTCCTGAGATGAGGAGCTTGTGTCATGACTTAACAAGGCCTTTTTATTTTGATACTTTCACAGTGCACTGAAAGTTTTGTTCAATAATCTCTGTTATTTTTTCATTTTATTTTTATTTTTTGAACAGGCACTGATTTCTGTTTGTGAATTTCTTTTCTTTAAGCAGATCTGCACGTCGGGAATTAAAGGCGCTACACGTCGTCGAGAAAATTGTTGCAAGTGAGTTTCTCCACATTTAAAATGGGCTCTGGAGAAAGCCACTTATTTGGGACAATTAGAAAATGAGAGTCCCTGCCCAAAAAGGATTCAGCGAGGTAATCCGATCTAAAGTTCTTCTTCTTTTTCTTTTTGAAATGACGTCATTTTGCTGAGAGTGGAAACTAAATGCGACGATAGGTTCCACTATCAGCAAAGAAAGAAAGAAAGAATGAATGAATGAATGAATGAATGAATGAATGGAAATAAAAAACAAACTGACTGACTGGTAAAAGCTGACAAGACTTGACCACGACTCAAGGTTAACCTCCACCTAGACAGGACAAAAGGGTGGATGAATTTATGTGTTTCCTTTTACAGGAGCAGAAAGATGACAGCAACATTCGAGGTTGCATGACGATTTAACCTTTTAAATGCCACTTTCTGTGTCTGTGCATCTACCAGGGGTGTTATTCACTACCTTGTGTTGCTTACAGAGGTAACTGTGACAAAGTATGCATACGCCTGCGCAGCGCTAACATTTGCATTTTCTTTTCTACAGCATTACAGTTTTTCATGTGTATGATCATGTGATTTATACCAGGACTAGTTAATGTTTTTCCACTACAGGATTTCTGGGTTTATGTGTGAAGAAAACTGTGTTTACAGGTTATGAGTTGGTGATGCTGTTACACTGTGTTGTTGGGAAAATGTGAAGGTTACTTTGATGTTGTGAATAACACTCTTTCCACAGCTATGGATGGCTAACTTTATGGTCTTTTTATGGCACCTCTGGAACCTGTCGACCTGCGCCTGACCACCGATGGTCAATGTGTGTTGCTAATGTATGTTTTTCTAAGAATGCATGTAGAGGATTCAGCAGAAGTGGACAAGTGACATGAGAAAAACAAATAACAGATGCAGTGTTTATGGAATAGTTTAATATGGTGCTCATTAGCTGGCCACTTTTTGAGCTCATAGTGATTGATGAGTTGAGTGACTTTGCCTAAGAGAAGTCACCGATTACATTAATGTTGACTGAGTACATGGGATGATCCATGTCTGAGGCGACTTATGGAAATAATTGTAGTTTACTGATTTGAGAAAACCTGCACATGATACTTGTCTTGCTGATGCTGAATGCTTATTACTCTTATGATACAATTGTTTATAGGTGTGAAGTTTGATTTCACTTCCAGATCTTGCTTTCCAGGCCATGATGGCGTGTATGCAGGCTCCTGGCGGAGCCAGTTTTTAAGCAAATTTAATATGCAAAACACACTAACATCTTTTATTGCAGGATTATAGGTCCAGGGTGGTGCTGCTCCAGAGGAGAAGATGCCCTGATGATGCCTGGGACATGATCTAACTAACCTTTTTCTTTAAGACAGGAATCTGGTTTTGATGAGTTGACTCATGGGAGTGTCCATGTGTCAAGAGGAGGGATCCAGGATTAACATGAAACAATGAATTAACGTTAAATTTTGTTTTATATGATTTTTGCAGCGATTTGTGTGATTAACAGTTCATTCAACGGGTATTAAACCTATGCAAGTGGTGCATCCAGGTTCAGATGAGGCTTTGATGGCCTATATGTGAAGTTCACTGAACAAAAGAATGCGGTTTGATGATTGTTGACATGCTCTCCAAATAGAAGTTTTTCCTCCTAGCAAGGAAATACAGGTGCAGCAGTAATCTCCTGAGAAATCTTCAGAGGCCCAGTGAGAAGCGAGAACCATTCCAGGCATAGCTGACAGCCCAGGCAGTGGTTGAGGTCAAAGGTCGAGCTGTTTGGGGCCCATCATGAGATCAAACTTTGGAGCCACAGCAAGGACCATGAAACTGCGTTGGAATGAGAGCTGTGCCAAGGGGGATTTCCAGAGGCCAACAGAGGAGATTGTGGACAACGGACGGGCACCTGAAGGATGAGGGGAGCATGCCAAGCTCCATCGACAATGCAGAGGGAGTCTAAGGATGGCATCATGATTCTGTGAAAGCACAGGAACCAGAAGCTATGGTGGTGATGACAGCAGTTTCCTATGAACATCACCTAATGCTGTGTCACTATACTGTGCATACGATGGCACACTGAAGACTGCCGGGATCATAACAGCAGTAAGATAACTGGACCCAGCACCCTTTCCACAGAGGGGTTTTTCTGCAGAGGATGGACAGTAGAAGAGCCATAAGTATATCCACGACAGGACAGAGACAGAATCGGCAAATACAGACTATTATGTCTGTTCTCATATGCCAGTACGTCAACACACCCCACACTATATGTGTTCCTGGACCAACTCCCAGGAAAGAACTACTCCATGATACTAGCAGAGAAAGGGGGACTTTGTGTCCTCTTCAATACCACCTGCTGCACTTACATACCGGACGATGTACACTCATTAAACATGACTGACACCCTGAATGTTTTGAGACAGATCCAGCAGGCCCAAAATCAGGACTATGTAAGTGATACAAGTGACTGGTTTTCCTGGCTTTACACTGGCTCCTGGTTACAGGTGCTAAAAGGACGACTCATCGGAGTTGAAATATTTTTACTTTTATTTTGTGTCTTTGTAATATGTATACTGCCATGTCTAAAACTCATGATTAACCGCATAATATTTTCCACTGTTGCTGCATACATAGCCATGACAAGTGATGATGATAATGACCCCAACCTGTTGGAACACGAAGACTTTGTGTGATTAATGATGATGTGACAGAAAATGTACAACAAGGTGTTACATACTGATAGCTCATTTAAATTTTTACTGACAACAGGAGGGAATGTCAATAGAAAAATTGTACTTAGTAGTCAGTATAATATTTTAATGATATAAGTTTGCATATGGTAGAATACTGCATGTAATCATTTGTGTTTAGAAGTATATAGTTGGTGACATATTGAAAGAATGTCTCATCCTAGGGGGTCTGTAACATTCTAAGGTGTTCTAGCGTCCACCCCCACATCCTGGGAGCATGGGAAGAGGTCGTACCTTGTTTTATTGTTTTATGGTAGGATTAACGTAGCTGTGTCAGTTTTAGTCTAAGTGCTTTTTTACATATAGATGAACTGTTGGATTTTCCAGACCAGCAGGTTAAGGGAAGTCACACACACACACACACACACACACACACACACACACACACACACACACACACACACACACACAAGCACCCGTTGAAGTATAAATAAAGACCGGGGCAGTTTCTCAGCGCGAGTCTCAGTTTTGGAGGCTGCCCTTGCTAGCAAGAAGTTCCGTGTGTTTCTCTTCTCTGAGTCTCTACTGAAGAAGTGTTTTAGAGTATATTTCTTAACAGCTTGGTTTCAACGTAACTGTATTCTTTCATGAGTTATTTACAAGTTTCTGACCACTGATAAATGTGCTCAATGTGCTGCCCATTGTGTTGGATTGTCAATGCAACCCTCTTCTCCCACTCTTCACACACTGATAGCAACACCGCAGGAGAAATGCCAGCACAGGCATCCAGTATCCGTAGTTTCAGGTGCTGCACATCTCGTATATTCACACCATAGACAATTGCCTTCAGATGACCCCAAAGATAAAAGTCTAAGGGAGTCAGATCGGGAGACCTTGGGGGCCATTCAACTGGCCTACGACGACCAATCCACTTTCCAGGAAACTGTTCATCTAGGAATGCTCGGACCTGGCACCCATAATGTGGTGGTGCACCATCTTGCTGGAAAAACTCAGGGAACGTGCCAGCTTCAGTGCATAAAGAGGGAAACACATCATCATGTAGCAATTTCAAATATCCAGTGGCCTTGAGGTTTCCATTGATGAAGAATGGACCCACTATCCTTGTACCCCATATACCACACCAAACCATCACTTTTGTTGTTCCAACAGTCTTGGAGGGATCCATCCAATGTGGGTTAGTGTCAGACCAATAGCGGTGGTTTTGTTTGTTAACTTCACCATTCACATAAAAGTTTGCCTCATCACTGAACAAAATCTTCTGCGTGAACTGAGGGTCCTGTTCCAATTTTTGTTTTGCCCATTCTGCAAATTCTGTGCGCCGATCTGGGTCATCCTCGTTGAGATGCTGCAGTAGCTGGAGTTTGTAAGGGTGCCATTTGCGAGTAGCTAATATCACGATATTTAGTAAGCAGTTTGCTAACTGTAGCATGGGAGATGGGTGGTCTCGTAGGGTGTCTTGCATTGAAATCTGCTGCAATGACCCGGTTACTGCGTTCACCAGATATCAACACAATTTCGATCCACTCCTCACGTGTTAACCTCTTCGACATGTCAATGGCTGTGAACAAAGAGAAACTTGTAAATAACTCATGAAAGAATAAAGTTACATTGAAACCAAGCACACCATTGTTTTTCTTGTGACATTACCAATAAGTCTGATGTGTCACATGGCCCTCTTCCTATTGAAAAAACAAAAGTTGTATCCAAGATGGCCGACTTCTAAATGGCCACCATGGTCACCACCCATCTTGAGGAGTTTGCCCCCTCACATATACTAATGTGCTACAAACAGGACTTTAATATCACCAACCATTCCCATTTTATTACGGTGTATCCATATAAATGGCCGACCCTGTATATGGGCATGTTACATCCTAGGAGGCTGTGGGAGTGTGTGGGCGTGGTGTTGTCTTCTCCCTCTCCTCCTCCTTCGTTCTGGCCCCTCCCCTTGTCTCTCTCTGCCCCGGCCTTCTCCTTTAGGTCACACCTGCTGCTCATCTGCTCTCGTTACAACCAATTACCCTCAGGGGTGATATAAGCTGGAGAAGAGCAGTGTGGAGGAGGAGGGAGAGGTTTCTGGTGGATTTCCTCTGTGCTGGTCAGAGTGTGCTACTGGCTTAGGTGTGGAACAGCCTGCTGTGTGTGACCAGCCTTCTGGTGTGTGGCTCTTTGTGAGTAGTGCTTAACTGAGCAGTGATTGCCCATGAGTGACGGCGGCCTTCATTAGTTTGTGTGGCCTGCCTGGATATTGTTTGCTAGCAGCGTTGCTGTCTCTTTTTGTTGAAGCCTTTTTGTTGCTTTCTTTGTTGAAGTGGTCATTACCACTTTGGGTTGACCTCCCTGATTTCTCATTAAAGCAGCGGTGCTGTCTCCTTTTGTTGTTGCCATTTATATGATTATTGAGGTGTTTGCCTACAATAAAGATCTATTTTATATTAAATACCTCTGCCTGGCGTTCTTTTCATTCCACCTGGATCTAACTGTTACTGTCCCCCACCCTCATCGCCTAGTTTTTAAGTGGGGACGTAACAGGGCACAATGGTGCTACCAAAATTACAGACAGACAGCAACATAGTTAAACAACTCACTGATAATTTATAGTAAATGAACTTTATAAAAAAAATAATATTTGTCTCCTTTTTTGTGTCATTTAGGAAAAAAGTATCAATATCTAATTAATATCAAAAACTATATCAACATCTAGACAGAGCTACTTTTATCCTTTCCACTGGCCCCCTCTCTGTCAGCTTACCATAACATGTTTCATTGACAGGGCTGTACATGTTTGCTTTATAGTCACGCCGTCAGTGTTGGGAAGGTTACTTTTAAAATGTATTCCATTACAGAATACAGAATACATGCCCCAAAATGTATTCTGTAACGTATTCCGTTACGTTACTCAATGACAGTAACGTATTCTGAATACTTTGGATTACTTAATATATTATCATGCTTTTTACAACAACGTGAATGTATTATTGCTGTGTGATTTATTACTATTACTGAAGGTCCGCGACTCCAAACTGTAGTAAAGGGACCTCTGACTAATACGGCGGGGTCCCTGTCGGCTCGTAGCCCAAAAATAGCTTTACTTTGTTGTCTGGGTCAACTTTTCTTGCGAGAGACAGAGAGAGGCGTTGAAAGGCTCCCCCAACGGAACTTATTGTTTTCGGAGGAAAACATGAACACGGTGTACAGTCGAGTCTTAATAGCTTACTTACAACTGGGCTCGTCAGGCACTCTTCTTGGCTGAAGTGGTTATTATTATATTTACATGCTTCCAGCTCCCGTTTTTCCTCGATGACAACTCGTACCTTTCCACTCCCCTTTTTCTCCCTCCTCGCTCACAGACACATAAACGTGTATGGCAGTGCATTCTCCCTGCAACACGGACTACACTGCCCATGATGCTACATTCTTTAGAGCTATGCTTGTAGCATTCTGCCTGTTAGCTTAGCACAACAACAACAACGAAAAGGCGCTCTCTCACCCAGGAAACACACAGTCGCAGAGAGAGAGAGAGAGCGTCGCCCTGTAACCATGGCAACCGTTACGCTGCCGCCTGGAACAACAGAATGTAGCTGTCAAACAAAACCCAAACAGTCCTGACCCGCGACAAAATGAAACAGGAAAGTACCGCAGTGTAATCCATTTATTTCAACAAAGTAACTGTATTCTGAATACCACCTTTTTAAACGGTAACTGTAACGGAATACAGTTACTCATATTTTGTATTTTAAATACGTAACGGCGGTACATGTATTCCGTTACTCCCCAACACTGCACGCCGTGAAGGAGCACAGTTAAATGCAGCTGCATGCCCCGAAGGGGTCCTATGCGCATACTTAAGGAGTGCCAAGTTGAATTAACCCTTTGTTGGACTAGTCACAGTTGGCCATAACACTCTCAATGTTTTCCTACTGATCCTCATTGTTACATTTTTAAACTCCCTGCATATTATGTTTTCAGGTTTGTTTTGCTTTGTTTTGTCCCAATTCAGGTTATTTCTTGGTTCTGTCCTCGCCATCCTCAGTTTTGTTTGTTATCCTCACCTTGTAAATAAAGCTCACTCACATCTCAGCCAGTTCCTGCATTCTGGGTCCTTCTCTCATCTCCACACAGCTTGACTCGCAAACCGTGACAATACGGACTGACTACAATAATGGAACCAGCAGCATTCGCCCTGTCCAAGGAGCTCCAAGAGGAGTTTATTGATTCTGTTGAAAGGTAGGCCAACCTGTGGCTAAATCATGAGGGGAGGGAGTTTCATTGCGCTGTAGCAAGCCGGCTACAGTGAGCCGGCTACAGCGACTGATTTCTGGTCTCCCCTGCTACTGGATTCTCTTTCCCTACTCGCACAGGATTTCCTCCTAAACACACTTCATCTTCAGCCCCAGCTGCTACCGCTTACCTGCCCAGCCCAGCGGAGGATATTCTGCCCGGCTAGCCAGAGGTTTTCCGGCCCGGGCCACCGGATGTGGTGTTACCCGGCCATGTCCGGGGAGGAAGCGGTGGCTGTGCTGCCATCGCATCGCTCCACAGCCAGTTGCGGTGAGTAAAAAGGACACTTTTTTGTTATTTCAAACATTGGGCCTGTTTATTCTGGGGTTGTTATTTGTGTGGCAAACAAGGATAGTGGTGGTTTCCCTGCTTCACCTGTAACTGGAATCACAAGGGCTGGTTTTTCTTAGTCTACTTCAAGTTTAAAAGACTTTATTTCGCTCCTTCCAACCCAGGGCTTATTAATTCAGAGCTTGAAATTATAAAGTCAGTTAACTCTGAGTCACTTTATTCTGTGTCTGTCAGCACTGAGACTGTTAACTTCGGCTCTGAGGATTTGAAGTCTTTCACCTGCTCCACTTGTTCTACAACCATAAATACAGTCAGTCAGCTCAGGCTCTACTCAGTCAGTCACTCAGCCTGTAGCTCTGCTGTTAGCTTAGTCTGTTGCTCAGCTGTTGGTGCAGCCTGCAGCTCAGTCATCCATTTTGCCATCTGCTCAGCCTGCAGCTCAGTTACCTGCTCAGCTTGCACACTCTGTTCTGACTTTGGCTCATAGCTGGTAACTAGCTTTCTGGTCTGGGTAAACTTATGGTAGTGAAGAGATGGAGAGAGCCGTCATAAGTTTGCACCAGAAGAACTTTATTTATCTGGAGGCAGTGAACACAGTGTACAGCTAAATACTAACATTCGGCTAACAACTAAGCCTGTTAGACTCTCTTTTCCGCTTTTTTTTTTCAGCTTTTCTCTCACGAACTGAGTGCAGGCATCTATGATGCTGTCAGCCAGTTTTTGCAACAGTCATTATGTGATCTTCAATGTTGAACAGCTTGCTGACTTTGTGTTTTAATTGGTTGTACAATCCTTTAGCTGTATATTTGAAAGGCTCATTACCACAATCATGCAGATTTCTTTGACTTAATAATTCACATGCATTCACATGGCTGCAGTAACTACTACAAAAAAATCCCAAAAAACAAATGGTACAAGGGCTTTATTTCTCTTAATTTCCCCAAAATAATATGAGGCATTACCCCTCTGTGAAAACGCTTTTCCCCCTCTGTCTCTCTTTTACACACACAAAAATACATACCTTAAGTTTGTCGGTAGAATAAGTCTAATTGTTATTTGTCATCGCGCTTTATATAACAATGAAAGATCACACACACATACATACATACATGCGTGTGTGTGTGTGTGTGTGTGTGTTACAGATTACAGATACAGTTACAGATTTTTATGGTCTGTTGAATAATAATCAACAATGAAGGAGAAGCACTACTGTGAAATTGAGTCTGGATAAGTGGCAGCTGACTTCAATTCATTTGACAATGGTCTGTAAGAGTAAAAATTTAAGAAGGACTGAGAGTCTTTGATCCACTGATCTGAGTTTGTGTCTAGTAATAATCTCTGTCTGCTGCACCAGAAACAGGAGGCAGCTTCTTCTCCACCTAATCATCACCTTACACATTTTTCAAAAGCCTTCTTATGGTAAAAATGTAATTATGTGACATTAGGTATGTAAGTAAAAGAAAGGCAAATTCACATATAGAGCAACAAAATCACATACTCAAATGATCTTGAATGTGTAAATATTTGACACCAGATTCCTCACAGAAAAACTACTGTACTGAGTTTCCATAACATTTGAGTCATGTGTTATGTGTGTCATGTGAGCATGACACACATATTTAATAATTCAAAAGATCATTAGTGACTGAATGTATATATTTTTCTCAGGTTTTATTATAAAGCCTTAAATTTGTTTTTGTTTTTTAAAATGAAAAAACAAAACAAAAACAAAATGAAAGATGCACACAGAATGCCAGTTGTTACTTTATGTTAAATGACTCTTTGAGACTTTTTTCTGCCTGTTCTTTTCTGATTTTTGTCCAAGGTTTAGGAATATCAGCAGGTTCTGCATTATATTCTTTGGCAAAATCATTGTTGTACTTTGCCATTATAAATTTCCAGTGGTCTGATGCCTCAAGGCTCACATCGGGAGGGATTTTCCAGTCTCGGTAAATTTCCTTGTATCTCTTGTAAGGGTGCCATTCATAGTTTGTAGCACAGCATTGAAAGTGTCTGTTACTGACCACAGAGGAAGAGCATATGTCAGTGACAAGTTTTTTTGTACCACTCCACCTACAATTACCCAGACCCTTTGGCCGATGCATTGAAGCAAAGTGCTCAGTATGGCCTCCTCCTCCTGCCTCACAGGGAGCTTTGCAGAATGGACACTGTTTGCCACAACCAACCAATTTGTTAAAAAGCTCATTTTCAGGTTGCACATGAAGGCATTGTAGTTTTGTTTCAAAGTTCAGTATTTGAAACTCTTTTTTGAGATCTTCTGCCATGTCCTTTACACACTCTGTGAGCCAGCGAGCAAACTGTTCCTTGTCAGCATTATTCAGGATCATGAAAGTACCAAGAGCATCCTGGGAAATGACCAGTTTTTCACCAAGTTCTTTACAAATATCTTTAACAAATGTCCCCAATTCAGAATCAGTATTTCCTGTTTTGGCTTTATTGATGGCATCATTTATGCTTCTGATACATGACTGGAGATGTTGGTGCTCAAACTCAGATATTGTTGACGCAGCTGAGAAGTGATCCAGTATTTTGTTGAGTATCGCATTCTTTACATGACCCTCATATGAGCAAATGTATCTCTGGTAGCTTTTAAAATCATCCTTTGAAAGTAAATCCAGTAAAACTGAATACTGGAAGGACATTCTGTTGCTGAGCTGCTCACGTGTCAGCATTTCACTAGTGATATCCTGTCCCAGGAAACGATTGATAAAGTCTACAACAGCAGGCTTCAAGCATCGGTTGGTGAATTCTTCTGCCTTCTTCTGACACTGGTCTCGTTCATGGTACACATCAATGAAATCATCACAAAACTTTTCCTTGTTTTTCATCAGACATATGTAGGGATCATTTTCTTGGATGAAATCTTCGTGCATTTTCTGAAACTCTCTGGCTGCAAATCCACAAATGTGCTGTTTCAGAGAAACTTCAAACTTAATGTCTGTTTGAACATCTTTATAGTTTTGTAGTTTCTCATCAATGATGTGTAGGATTTCCTGGATGTAAGTGTCAGAGTAATTGCTTTTTTTTTTCAGCTTTTCTCTCACGAACTGAGTGCAGGCATCTATGATGCTGTCAGCCAGTTTTTGTACAGCCATTGTGTGATCTTCAGTGTTGAACAGCTTGCTGACTTTGTGTTTTAATTGGTTGTACAGTCCTTTAGCTGTATATTTGAAAGGCTCATTACCACAATCATGCAGATTTCTTTGACTTAATAATTCACATGCATGACTTCCCTTGTATGACAGATTTATTCTTAGGCAGTGAGATACGCTTGTGAAGACATCTGTAATCTTTTGTCTGGAGAAGGAAAGTTTCTCCAGTGTTTCATTCCACATCTTATCAAACTCTTTTTCCAGCTCTTTGTCGTTCATCTGGGCTTTTTTCTTTCTGCATTTATCTATCAAAGCACAAACTGCACCTTCAATCTGTTTTGTGTGGTTCTCTTTGATTTTATCAATTTCTGCCTTTCCCTCTCTGATTTCTTTTGCTGCTGTGAGCTGATTAAAAACAGATCTCTCAATTTCTTTTCGAAGGCTCTTTGCACAGTTTGAGAATTCCTCTCTGTATCCTTCAACCAGATAAACATGACCCTCTTTTTGCTTGAAATATTGAGTCAGATTTTCAAGAAGTGTTGTCTCCCATTTAGACAGCACTGTGGAGGCTTCACTTTTCAAACATGTGAGAAATTCTGTCAAGTTAGAAGATTCAGATTTTGCGGCAACTGTACCAAAATTGGAAATTCTTGTTTCTGCGGTTGTTACCCAGGTGTACATCTCTTTTTTGAATTCCCACTCCCATTTGTTGAATTCTGTGCAGAGTCTCGTGTATGCATCAGCTACGAGGCTGTTTCTGAAGCTGAAGATGAAGTTTTCGTGCTTTACTGCAGTCCACAGACTTGTCACCCACTCTTTAAAATCCATGATATCATTAGCAGATGACTCACAGTTTCCCAGCAGTTGGATGATGTTTTTCTTGAGCTCATATACAGCCTCACTGTACCCTGCACTGACTGGTGCCATTGGTGGGTTTCCATTCCAGAGTCCAGGAATGTACCAGTTCCCAGTGTCTGGACTGTACTCCATCACATCAGTGAAGCTCTTGTTCTCCTCTTTCTTTTCCATTTTGGCTGCTGCCTGGGTCATCTCATTCAACTGTTCCAGGAGCAGTTTCCTGTCTCGTAAGTTCTTCTCATGGGCTGAAACATCGGACACATTCTGGTGAACAAATTGACATTTCGGCTTTTTGCCCACCTCCTTCATCCTGAGAAAAGCATGCACAACTATTTGTAGGATGTCCTTCATTTCAGTTGAATTCTCCATTGCAACATTAACAATGGTGATATCACTCAGTCCCACAACAAGTGTAGCAAGCTCATTGTCGTGCTCATAGCTGTTGTCTAGTTGTGCAAGTTCTGGTGACTTTAAGCCCTCGGTGTCAATGATCAGCATGAAGTCACAGTTTAGGACTTTTTTCATGTCTTCATTGATTTTGATGAGCAACATAAAGGCACCTCGAGTACATCGACCACTGCTGACTGCAAACTGCACTCCAAACATGGTGTTAAGGAGAGTGGACTTTCCTGTGCTCTGAACTCCAAGAACTGTGACTACAAGTATCTTTCTGTTTGGAGACACCAAGTCACTGAGCTGAGAGAGAACATCACTCACCCATCTGAGAGGGATGTTGGATGCATCTCCATCTACAAGCTCAAGAGGAAATCCATCAAGCAACAACTCTGCACACAGTTTGGGCAGATGCTGCAGCTGTTGACGTGCTGGATCTGTTTGTGAAAGGGACAGTGAAGCTTCATAGATCTGACCCATTTCACGGAAGAAGTGTTCAGTCCCCAGTGAGCTGTTGGAAATTTGTCTGTCAATTTCTTTGATCTCCTCTTTGTTCTCAGAATTGTTGCATTTTTCTTTATATTTTTCCTGAAGTTCAGAAAGTTTTATGCGAGACAGGTTATCGAGGTTCATTCGCATCCATTTCAGGAAATAAAACCTCTCTGTTCCTGGGCTTGATATTGCATTGATGAAACATGTCATAGCTGTCGACATGTCATAAGAGTTCTGCCTTTTCCGCAGTTCTTTTCTGTCTTCCTGAAGTTGACTTTTGTAATCTTCTATATTTCCAGAGCCAACTTTTCGAAGGCGAAATTCTTCTTTCTCTAAGCAGGTCAGTTCTTTCCATATTTCTCCTTGCCGAGGAAGGTGATCTTCTTTGTATTTAAGGATGTCTTGAATTTCTGCAGTGATGGCTTCTGCATGTGTCTTTGCAGTCTGGCACTCTGGAGAGTCTTCATCAACCAGGATTCCCAGGTCATGGGCAACGTCTGCCATCTGCTCTATTGTCATCTTCCCTTTCTTTTCTTTAATTACATTTCTAACTTTTTGCCTCAAATATTTCACAAAGTCTGCATCATTTCTTTGTTTTTTCCTAATAATGATATTGTTCTTAGTTAAGTGCAAATTAGTTTCTACCTTCTTTAAAGCATCCAAAGTGCAGCGTTTGCTCTCACTGTTACCCACCAAGAAGATCTGTGCCTTGTGGCGTTGGTTAGTAAGTAGACTGCACTCAGAGTCCAAATTGTCAAAGAACACAAAAACTGCTGCAGATGTCTGACACAGAAAGGAGTATTGTGTTTCAAATGAAGCAATGTCCCCACGAAGGTTAGCTAAAGCCACTGGTTGACTGAAAATATCAATGTTTGTGTTTCCACAAGGAAGATACCAAGTAATTTCAGTCAGTCCGTTTGAGATTCTTCTTGGACTGTCACCACACTCCATGTTGTGGTGAACAAAGGTGTCATGGTACTGCTGAGAATTGCTCAGAAGCTTATTGAGAAGTGCTGACTTGGACAAGGAGCACTCACCCAGTCTGACAAAGGAGATCATTGGAAGTTCAGAGAGAACGATTCTGTCTTCAATGAAGCCCTTGGATTCTAACAGAGACGGAGGTCTGTACTTTTTAACAATGTCTCTCATGGCCCACAGCATGAGTGTGCACTGTTTTGTATCACAATTCGGAAGCAGCAAAGGCACAGAAAACTGACATGTGGACATTTTTAGTGCCATTTCCTGATGCAGAAAACCATCAGAACACAGAAAGAGAGCAGTGATTATGTCGAGTGGGTTTGGCATGTCATCTGTGTTTGAACTGTCCAAATCCTCTGCATTCCCTGTTTCATCATCAGACTCACAATCTGATGTACATGTCATATTCCTAGCTGCCACATTAACCATCATCAGTTTCTTTAGAAAATACCATGGGAAGTCTGAGTTACTCTTGGCAGGTTCATCATTGATGGTCGTCTTATCAATTTCAAGTATTTTGCTCAGTGACAGTTTCTTTGTGTAGTACTGTTGTAAACCAAGATCTTTTAGTAAGCACTCCAGGTGTGTCTCTGTGGATAAAAAAAATCTGTTATTTCATTGTCATTTTACAACATTTTACATATCCAAAATCAATCTTTTTTAATTCAAGATCTTAAATACAATCATTCTCATAGCATTCTATCAAGAATGAGTACAAAGTACTAAGTTACAATTGTGTACACTTCATTTTTTTAATTTGTTTTTTTCTGAAATATATTAACTCACCAGTGTCTGCAGTAATGCTGACTCCACTGCTTCTAACGTTCTCAAACACAGAGTAGAGAGTGAATGTGTATTGAGTTCCAGCAGTGAGAGATGAGACAGTGTGAGTTATTGGTCCATCTTCATTTGGAACACTGATGTCTGTCTCTGTATCGTTAAACTGGAGAATATAGCTGATGTTGTTGTTGACTTTATCCCACTGCAGAGTGATGCTGTTCTCATGATATTCTACTGTTATGAAACTGTCAGCATTTGGAGGAGCTGGAACAGGAAGAAAAGAAAGACAAAACATCTGTGTAAAGTACATTTCTACTGAACTAATCTTTGATATCTAAACCTGCAACAATTAATCCAGTATCTGATTGCGTCCATCCCCTCCTCACATCATTAAAAAGGCCAACCAGTCAACTTTACATACATTTTATGAGGTAACAATGCAAGTATGCTTACTGTAGTTATCTGGTTGTTGAGTTTACCGTTAGAATTATTAACTGTATTTTCTGTCTTCAGACTATATTTTCTGTGAAACAGCACAGTATCATGAAAAACCTATTATAACCTGTGAATATATTCTAAACTAATTCACTGAACTGCAGAGAATGGCTTTCTTTTTGCCACAGTGCATATTGTTGAAATATATGTACTTACCAGTGACTGCAGTAATGCTGACTCCACTGCTTCTGACGTTCTCAAACACAGAGTAGAGAGTGAATGTGTATTGAGTTCCAGCAGTGAGAGATGAGACTGTGTGAGTTACTGGTCCATCTTCATCTGGCACACTGATGTCTGTCTCTGTATCATTACACCCGAGAACAAAGCTGATGTTGTTGTTGACTTTATCCCACTGCAGGGTGATGCTGTTCTCATGATGTTCTACTGGTATGAAACTGTCAGAATTTTGAGGAGCTGTAACAGGAAAAAGGGTGGAAAAAATCAACGGCTTCATCTAAATATCAAACTACTTAAATGAGTTCTAGTTTATAACATTTTTGTTTGATCATTTGTCCATTTTGTATCCAAGAGTGAAATCTCATTCAGACTGGGTTCATCTGTCGAGTCATTGTGGTGGTGTCCGCCTCTCAATTTGGTGGGCACTGGCTCCAGAGGTGAGTTTGACTAAACAGACCATCCTCTGGACGCCGTTTAGTTTGTCCACCCCAAGGCCCTATATGTATATGTTATGAGAGTGTAAGTAATGTGGATGTCTCGGTTGTGGAATATAATTGAGGCACAGGTGGCCAAGAGGGGACAGAGGAGGAATGCTTCCCCTGCAACTCAGTGACACACCTGTACCTCTTGGCCCTGCATGTCTGGTGGTGTGATGGAGTGGGGAGCTGGGGTGGGGGGGTCAAAGTACCCCCTTCCTGGGTCCAGCTCCACCGCTGAACCTGATAGGCACCCCCATTCCTTGGAATCCACCAAGGGCAGGGGACCGGGCCTATCTCAACAGGGGAATGAAGAGTTGGGCCTGCAACAGCTGCATTTCCAAGCCTCACAGAGCCCAGGGTGGCCCCGCCGCACAGGAAAACTACACCCACCCTAACATTCAATCAACTACCAGACTACATAAGACAATAGACATCCAGGTTGAGTTCATCCTCCACCTCTGCTAGATCCCTTCCCTTCCTACAGAATGATCTCATGGAGAGCAGACCCCCCTGCAAAGGATGGTAACAACCTCCCTGCCAGCTGAAGAAGCCCACAGTTCCTGCAATGCACCACCACCCACAACCCTGTTGACACACCAACCAGGACCCAAGCCCCCAATGCTCAGCCAGAGCCCCAGCCCAGAGGAGCAGGAGGAGCAACCCCAGAACCCCAAGTCCCCAAGCCCGCCGTGGACCCACCCAGGGGCAGATAGGCTATCAGGCCGGTAACCTACCTCAGCAGAGATCCTCCCCCAGACCTGCCGAACTCAGCCGCTAGAAAAAC
This sequence comes from Simochromis diagramma, assembly GCF_900408965.1. Taxonomy (NCBI): domain Eukaryota; kingdom Metazoa; phylum Chordata; class Actinopteri; order Cichliformes; family Cichlidae; genus Simochromis; species Simochromis diagramma. Next base: position 5,319,242 of record NW_024387416.1, on the reverse strand, counting down.
ACCACCCAAGAGCCACCAGAGCCCCATCCAGGTCATCTGCACAGCCCCCCAGGTTGATCCCCCAAGAAACCCATCCCTAGGGAATCCCCAGACACCCCAAGCCTGTATCTGCCCCCACATCAACCACAATAACAAAGGCGGAACAAAACCATGACCCCCCACCTCCAGTAGGTGATGGAGCTGATCAAAGGAGCCCAGAGGGATTGATCTAATGTGGTGGTAGATGCTCTATCAAGACTAATATGGACTATCAGATGGTCTCTATATTTGTTAGAATTAAGATTTTTTTTTTCCAGTTCATGAGGACAGTCTTCTTGGCAATGGATAGGGCGGTGAGAACCATATGGAAAGTGTTCATATCTGTAGTGACATCATCCAAGGTGCCCAACAAGCAAACTACAGGGGAGGCTGGAATGTTACATTTCAGACACTTTGATAAGTCGTCACATATCCAGCGCCAAAGCCTCTAAACTGGTGGACAGAACCAAAGAGCGTAGATATAACTGTCAGGTGTATTGCCTTGACAGTGTGAGCAGTTGTTAGAAGACCTAAAGCCCATCTTAAACATCCGTTGACCTGTATAGAGCACTGTATGTAGTATTTTGTATTGTATTAATTGCAGACTGGGATTTCTAATCAATTTAAAGGTTTTTAAGCATATAAAGTGTGTGAGGATAAAGAACACATTTCACCTCTCCTTATTGATTACACATTTGTAACTCACCAGTGACTGCAGTAATGCTGACTCCACTGCTTCTGAAGTTCTCAAACACAGAGTAGAGAGTGAATGTGTATTGAGTTCCAGCAGTGAGAGATGAGACTGTGTGAGTTATTGGTCCATCTTCATCTGGCACACTGATGTCTGTCTCTGTATCATTAAACTGGAGAATATAGCTGATTTTGTTGTTGACTTTATTCCACTGCAGAGTGATGCTGCTCTCAGTTTGTCCTGATGATATGAGGTCTTCTGAATTTTGAGGAGCTTAAAAACAAAAGGAGCAACAGATGACTTGATCAGCTTATTGTCACTATTGTTATAGTGACTGTCTAGAAAAAGAACCACTGGTGATTTTGTATGCTGACATCAGTACATCATGTCATAGTTTTAAGGTGGAACACAAGATATCTTTCCTATCAAGAGCCCGCAGTCGGGGCTCACAGCCAAGCCAAAGAAAAATGTGATTGGACAGAGAAAGTTACAGTATCTGGGGTACCAATTCAGGGCTGGGCAGGTGTGCCCTCAAATAGAAACACAGCGACCATTGCATCCCCAAGACCAAAAAAGAGGTGAGGTGGATGTTGGGGCGGGTTGGCTGCTACTGGTTCATTCTGAATTTTACAGAGCTGACCTGCCCCTTAATTCACCTCATCCAAGCAGGTTACATCAGGCAGCTTATAGCCTAACAGACCTTGGACTTTAATGGAAAGGATATCAGAGGCGACAGATGCTGGAGGACATGACCTTGTAATGTCTAATAACTGCAGACGCAGCACACTGAGGTAATTTTGAGAATAAATGCTACCTGCACAGTTGAACTGAAAGTTGGAGTTGTGTAATGGGTTTCCCATCACTGTTGTCTTACAAATGGGTTAAACCAAACCAACTTCATTAACTCACCAGTGACTGCAGTAATGCTGACTCCACTGCTTCTGATGTTCTCAAACACAGAGTAGAGAGTGAATGTGTATTGAGTTCCAGCAGTGAGAGATGAGACTGTGTGAGTTACTGGTCCATCTTCATCTGGCACACTGATGTCTGTCTCTGTATCATTACACCCGAGAACAAAGCTGATGTTGTTGTTGACTTTATCCCACTGCAGAGTGATGCTGTTCTCATGATGTTCTACTGGTATGAAACTGTCAGAATTTGGAGGAGCTGTAACAGGAATAAGGGTGGAAAAAAATCAACGGCTTTATCTAAATATCAAACTAACTAAATGAGTTCTAACTTCTAACTATAACATTTTTGTTTGATCATTTGTCCATTTTTTATACAAGAGTGAAATCTCATGCTGAGTATTAGCTTTACTTTTTAATCTTATTCTTTTTCAATATATAATAAAGTTGCTATCAAACAGATAATATCATTATAGAATTGCATTACATTTTATTTTCAACTCATGAATAATCCTTGCACAAAATATGAAAACATTAATTTTTGGTGCAAATTTGTATTGTTACTCATTCAGACTGGGTTTATCTGTTGAGTCATTATGCCGGTGTCCGCCTCTCAATTTGGTAGGCACTGACAACAGAGGTGAGTTTGACTAAACAGGCCATCCTCTGGACACCGTTTAGTGTGCCCACCCCCAAGACCCTATATTCAAGGTTCAAGGTTCAAGGTTCTTTATTTGTCACATGCATAGTTATACAAGTATAACACACAGTGAAATGTAGCCTGACACGCTCCTCGACATGTGCAAAAAAATTGTGGGGGGGGGGGGGGGGTGTAGAGGAAAAACATATATATATATGTATATATACATATATATATAGTATATACATTGGGTGAATGTGCAGTAGTAGCAGCAAGCAGGTGAATTCTGTACATTAATATGAATAGACATCTGACTATTTTACAGGATAGACAATATAAACATATTTAAAATTAAAGGAATTGAAATGTACATTGTGCCTTGGTTTAGTGTCTGGAAGAGTCCTGACTCAGTCAATTATAGATGATGTGAGAGGGCGGGTGTGTGTGTTTAGGGCACGGATGGCTTGGGGATAGAAGCTCCTCTTGAGTCTCTCTGTCCTTGCCCGGATGATGCGGAACCTTCTACCAGATTGCAGAAGTTGGAACAGTTTGTTGCCAGGATGGGACGGGTCCTTCAGTATCTGCGCTGCTGTAGTCCGGCATCTCCTGGTGTAGGTGTCCTGAAGCGGGGGGAGAGCAATCCTGCAGCAGCGTTCTGCTGTACGGATCACTCTCTGGAGAGCTTTTTGGTCCTTCACACAGCTGTTCCCAAACCACGATGTCATGTTCTGTGTGAGGATGCTCTCCACAGCGCCTGTATAGAAAATCCTGAGGATCTTTGGAGAGACCCTGAACTTCCTCAGTTGTCGTAGGTGATACAGGCGCTGCCTAGCCTTTTTGGTCTGGACCTGAATGTGGGCAGCCCATGTCAGGTCTGAGGAGATGTGGACACCAAGATACTTGAAGGACTGCACCCTCTCCACTGGAGCTCCATTGATGATAATGGGCTTGTAGTCTCTGTGCTGACCCCTTCTGAAGTCCACCACCAGCTCCTTGGTCTTGCTGACGTTCAGCTGGAGGTGGTTGTCCTGGCACCACGATGCCAGATTCTTCACTTCATCCATGTAGGCCGCCTCATCGTTGTTGGAGATGGCACCCAACACCACTGTGTCGTCAGCAAACTTCACAATGGTGTTGGAGCCATGGGTGGCCACACAGTCTGAAGTGTAGAGGGAGTAGAGCAGTGGTGAGAGGACACATCCCTGAGGTGCTCCTGTGTTGATGGTGATGCTGTTGGAGAAGCACCTGCCCACCCTCACCACCTGAGTTCTGCCAGTGAGGAAGTCCAACACCCATGCACACAGACGGCTGTTAAGTCCCAGATCCCTCAGCTTTGTGAACAGTCTGCAGGGCACTATTGTGTTAAACGCTGAACTGTAATCAACAAACAGCATTCTCACATAGTTACCCTGTTTCTTGTCCACATGGCTGAGAGTGGTGTGTAGGACGTGGGCGATGGCATCCTCTGTGGATCTGTTGGATCTGTAGGCGAACTGCAGCGGATCTGTGGTGTCTGGGATGGAGGAGGAGATGATGTTCTTCAGCAGCCTCTCAAACACCTTCATTACTACCGAGGTCAGTGCAACTGGCCGGTAATCGTTCAGGGATGAGGGTTTGCTGTTCTTGGGCACAGGGATGATGGTGGATCTTTTGAAGCATGTGGGGACCACAGACTTCGCCAGGGACTCGTTGAAGATGTAAGTGAACACACCTGCTAGCTGGTCAGCACAGCAGCGCAGCAGACGGCCGGTGATGCCGTCTGGCCCCGCCGCTTTCCTTGTGTTCACTCTCCTATGTGCCGCTCGGACGTCATGCTCCGCGATGCTGGTCACCGGTCTCTCGCTGATGACGTCACTGTCCTCAGTAGTCAGGCGGTAGATAGCATTAGCCGCCTGGCTAACCTCGAAATGGGCGTAGAACTGATTCAGCTCGTTGGTGAATGCAGAGTCAGCGTTGATCAGCGCAGTGTCCCTGGCTATGTATGTGTTATGAGAGTGTAAGTAATGTGGATGTCTCGGTTGTGGAATATAATTGAGGCACAGGTGGCCAAGAGGGGACAGAGGAGGAATGCTTCCCCTGCACCTCAGTGACACACCTGTACCTCTTGGCCCTGCATGTCTGGTGCTGTGTGGTGGTGTGCTGGAGCAGGAGTAGGGAGGCATGTGGGGATGGGAAGGGAAGGATTGGTGGTGGTGGTGGTGGGGGTCAAAGTACCCCCTCCCTGGAGCCAGCTTCTCCGCTGAACCCGGTAGGCACCCATGTTCCCTGGAATCCACCAAGGGCAGGGGACCAGGCCTATCCGTACCGGGGGCCACAGCAGCAGCATTGCCAAGCCCCAATGAGCCCGGGGCAGCCCACCCGACCCTGCCACAGAGGAAAAGTACACCCACCCTTACATTCAATGAGCTCCCAGACTACATAAGACAATAGACACCCAGGTCGAGTTCATCCTCCACCTCTACTAAATCCTTCCTCTAAATACAGAGTGAACTCGTGGAGAGCAGACACCGCCCAAAAAGGATGGTAACAATCTCCCTGCCAGCTCAAGAGGCTCCCACTTCCATCGATGCACCAGAGGTCCCCCAAACTAGGGCTGGACCCTTTACAAACCACCTTTAGTTCCATTAGAGCAAGCTGAGAAACATTAAAAAGTGTAACCCTAGTCACGGTTTATTAATAAAAATAACGAAAATTTCACTAGGCCAATATTCCCACCACTCAATTCATGCCATCGGTAAGGCTAGAGCCAATGAGTTGAATGGACTTTTGAACAGATTCAACACTGCTGTAAATGCTCACCTCAATACTGACTTAACTATAGTCAGCCTGTAATCCACAGCCACACCGTTCTCTCTCCCCACATTGCACCATAGCCTCCTGTGAACATCCTGACATTCCTCCCCCACCTGTCACATTCATTCATGACCAAGTTCAGAGGCAATCAGAAGACTCTACTCAGGCAAGTCTGCTCAACCAGAAGCAGTGATTGCCTGTGTCCTCAAGGGCTTTGACCCCAGCTTTGTGGAGTCTTTCATAAACTGTTCATGATGTCAAGAATCAGCTGTGTGCAGGCAGAGAAAGACCCAAATGCAAAACTCACGGAAGCAGGACGTGAACTCAAAGCTTTATTGCTTGATGAAAGGCAAAAAAAGAAACTATGCAAAACTAAACTGGGAAATTCTAATATTAATTTACTCAGGGGGACACAGGGAGAGACACGCAGCCATGAGAGAAGACGCGACATGGAACGGAGGGAGACGCGGACATAAATACACTGAAAGATAACGAGGAATGTGGGAGCACACGGGGAAAGCAGCTGACACGAATAACAATAATGAGACAGGGCAGGAGCAAACACAACATGACGTACACTGAAGGGAGACTATCAAAATAAAACAGAGGGTACACACAGATGCAGACTGGAGATGGAGAGAGAACATGGAGGAGCACAAGGGAGAGCACAAACATGACGAGCTGGGGAAGCATGATGGAATAAAACACAAGGAGGGAAACAAGGTAACCAAGTGAAGCAAGGCACAAGAACTCACAGACACACAGAGGGAGACAGAGGGCAAAGACACAAGGGGGAATCTAATAAACAAAAACTAAACAGAACACCCTAGAAACCACAGAATAAATCCTTAAAATAACAAATGAAATTAACATAATAGAAAAACACAAGAAAACTGAGAACCCTGGGTCAAAATGACACATGATGAGTCTGAGTCTGCAGAGGGTCCCAGCGCTGTGAAAGACATTCCTGTGTCAAAGACGCCATGTCCCCCAGGATTAAAGACCTGTGGTACTAACTTCCCATGTCATGAAAACCCTGGAAAAACTCATCCTTGTCCACCTCTGACCTATTGTCATGCCACATCAGAATCTTCTTCAGTTCGTTAACCAGCCCTACCTTGAAGCTGAAGACGCCATCATATTCATCGTGCTTAATCAACTGAGAGTCATGTTTTTCGACTTTTCCAGTGCATTCAATACCATCTGGCCGACCCTCCTGGGTGATACACTGACAGTGATGCAGGTGGATGCCTCGGTCGTGTCTTGGATTATTGATTACTTGATAAGAAGACCACAATATATGTGTATTCAACACTGTGTATTTGACAAGGTGATCGGCAGCAGAGGGACATCACAAGGGACTGTCCTTTCCCCTTTTCTCTTCACCCTCTACACCACAGACTTCAGCCACTGCACCGAGATCTGCTATTTCTGATGAGATCTGCTTTCATCAGAAATTTTCTGATGACTCAGTAAGCGTGAAGAGACAAGACCCCTGTTTCAATCTAGGGACGTGGACATTGTGGGGGACTATAAATACCTCAGATCAGTGGTGGTTTTTGATATGGGCGACATGGGCTGTTGCCCAGGGCGGCATCATTGTGGGGGCAGCATCATAGCATCGGCAAAAAAAAAGTTGCTCGCACCCATGCTGCCCCGGCATCATGCCACCGCATTTTGGGGAATGCATAGGCACCGAACGATTTTCTATTACCCATTTGCGAGGAGTAAGAGTGCCCTCCATTTACAAGGTGCGCCTGCTGCTTGCTGCACAGGGAGGAGAGGGGCGGGATCAATGTTCCCTCTAATTTTTCATGTGTCTGAGCGCACACACAAACTCCCTGAGCGGCCCCTTGGACCACTGTGAGCAACAGCAGACGTGTGCACTGTGGTCACGCCAGCATCGAATCCATCCAAGTTACATGGTTTATTAAAATAATCAAATTACAGCGTTTACATTTATGTTAGACTACTTTTAATTAACTGCTTTAGCCCACTTACAATGAAAATTTCAAAAAAAAATTGTTCAAGACCTGTGTAGTATGTTAACACTATTGAAATTAAAAATAACTTGAACTCCAATTTTGAAAACACAACTTTCGTTTTTTTTGTAAATAAAGCTCTGACTTGTATTATGAGTCTGTGGTCTGGGAGAGAGTCTGTAACTCTCTGTCTGCAAAATACAGTATATAATGACCAATGCTGGGCAATTAATTATATAGTTACTTCTTCAAAAAAGTAACTGAGTTTTGCAAACAATAAACAATAAATATTTTTGCACATGTTTGCCTAAAAATGCAGCCAAGGCGGTTTTTTTTAAATATTTCAAACTATTTACAGAACAATCAGGTTTATTTGTTCCCCTCCAAAAAATGATTTCTGTCCACTATGAGATAAAGGAGAACAACAGCCTGATACCTGCAGGCCTGACAGCAGGAGATGTATCACTCCTGTAACACCTGTAGCATTCAGCAGTCGCCTCATTGTTCTGACACACACAACAAAACTATTGACTACACTACACACTAACTACACAAGATTTGCGCTAAACGTCACAAATCTCTCACATCTCAAAACACCGCCGTCACTCCTAAAACTTCCCCCTTCCTAAACAACTGGTCATGGCCATGTTGCTATATCATTTTTTGATTGGTCAACATGGTACATTTTTCGACCAATAGGAAAGGGTGGGGTTTTTTTGGTTTTGGTTTTGCTCGCAGGCGGAGAGTGCTTTCGAGTGTTTTCCTTATAAAATGCCGTTTTTACCGTTTCTTCCTGCAGTAAATATAAACAACGACAGTATTCAGAAAGAAAACCAAACATTGCAGATGTTTTTATCATAACTCTGGTTTTACGTGGCTGATCAACACCATTTAAAAACTGGTATAAAGTTCACACTTTTCCCGTCAATTGTTCCGTCTGTCCTGCTCACATCTCCAATGGTTGTACACGTTGTCATTAACGTGGCTTCACTCCACATCAGCCACGCGGCTTTGCTCGCTAAAACACTGGTGTCTGCACATAAGGACGCTGTCATTGCCTGTCAACCACGTTGATTAGCTGCGTGTATACGAATGTGAATCGCATAAATGGCTGGACTATAAGGTGGCATCGTTCTAATCCCATACAGGAGCAGCCAGTCACTTACTAACTAACACTGAAAAACAGAATTGTTAAAGTTTTAATTTTAATTTCAATTCAGGTTAGATTTTTTTTTGAGAGCAACGTAGATTTTCTGTGCGCAGAGACCGTGCCAGCAGTGTGCAATTGCGCACGCACGGAGCTTAGAGGGAACATTGGGCGGGATGGCTGGGGATTTTCTTGCTTTTTATTTGATTCTACGCTTTAACAGACACAACGACTTCCCTTATTTCCATTTGTGACAAACATGCCGGAGATTCTCACATTCTTCTGACACCTTGCAAAAAAAGAACCAGCCAGAAGAAGAAATAGTTGTATAAAACAACAGCAAAATGAAAAATATAAAATGAGCCCATTTTGTGCATAAAATTGTAAACATTTCTCAGTTTAAACACTTGTTATGTTACTTATGTTCTGGTGTAAATAAACGATTGGCTCATGTTATTTGAAAGTCTTTTAGTTTTCATTTTGTTCAGCCCCAGTAACCCTGACTGGTGCAGGGTTACTGGGGCCTCACCTTGGAACCAGGACTGGGGAAGGAGCTCAACGGAGAGCGCCTGATTAATGGGTCTTAGCCCATGGGGCCCGGCTGGATATATTAAATGTCTGAATGGTCAAACTAACTGTAAAGTTTAATCCATTCACTTTATATTTTTAGAACTTAACTTTGAGTTTTTAAATTAATGGGTTAAGAGGTTTGCAGTGAAAGCTATCAAAATGAAATTCAACTCAGATTCATTTATATTTACTTACATATATTTATTAGGCAAAGACACTACAATGATACTGATATTGGGAGCTATCTATAGCTAACTAACCAAGTCAAAGTTTTTCTGAAGAAAGCGCCATTGCTTGGTGATACCAAGTAGATAGGCTCCAAGGGAAGGAGGGGGGCACCTAGTGGTTGACCTCTATGACCTCTACTCATTTATTGGTCTGCTCCCCTGTAGGCCCACCACCTCTAGGAGGTGCTGTAGGGGTTAGGTGCATTATGGGTCGGGTGCCAGTCAAGGATTGGGGGCCATGGAATGTCATCTCTCTGGTGGCTGAGCTGAGCTAGCGCATGAGGTTGAGAGATACTGGCTAGATATAGTTGGGCTTGGGCTCTGGAACCAGTCTCCTGGAAAGGGGCTCTTGTATCCCCTCAGTTTTCTGACTGCACACTGGAGGTTTTTTCTGGTGGACAAGTTTCCCTGTGCTTCTAGGTTGGAAAACAGGTCCTGACAATTGTTTGTGCTTATGTGTCAAACGATAATTCAGAAGTCACTGGGTGGTGTGCTTGAGGGTGCTACTGAGAGACTTCAGTGCTCATGTAGACAATTGTAGCAAAGTTTGAAATTTATGAAATGACTTTTCTGTTAAAAGTCGAATGCAAGAATAGACCGGGGGCACTGCCAGGCAGTCCCAGCACACCCTCAAAATACGTGTAGGTGTGCCAGGTCTGTCCTGCATACTCCCTTGCCATGTGATCCAACTCACCACCAGGTGGTGGCCAGTCAACAACTCAGCTTCCCTCTTCACCTGAGTGTCCAAAATATACAGCCACAGATCCAATAAGACAATTACAAAATTGGTCACTGAGCTGAGTTCTAGGGTGTCCTGGTGCCATGTGCACTTATGGACATCTTTATGTTTAAACATAGTGTTCGTGATGGACAACTTGTTCAGATCAGGGAGATTTTAAAACATTGACTTGTGGATTTGTTTCTCACATTGAAATTTGTGTTTACACTGAGTCCATGTATTCTAACTTTATGAGCTATTTTCTTACCTTTTTTCTAACTTTGTGCATATTTTACTTACTTGTGTGTGCAAGGCAGGGCACAGCATCCTCATTTTCTTCTGGATTCAGGCAGGACATTTCTTCCTCTGGTTTCCCGTTGCTGGGCTTTGGGCTGTGCGTGTTTGTCTCTTGAATGTTTTTTCCCTTGCTGCAGCTGGCGACAATGTAGTTCTTCGTTTCACCAGCAGGAGTGTCCAAATGTTGCGAAACGAACTCACTTCTGATATTAAACAATGTTGTGTTCACGTGACAACAAGGAACTGTGGAAGTAACAATAATGTGGAAAATCATACTATAATGATCATACTGTATGTATCATCATGTATGTATTATTTGTATGTTCTCCATCTCCTCCTGTCATGGTCCTGGGTCGCGGACCAAGCGTTTTTGAGTTTAGTGTCATTATTTTCTAGTTTCTTCTGATTTTGTATTAGTTCTTAGGGTTTGGTTCTTGTGTTCAGTGTTTTATTATTTCTACCTGTGTTCCCTCCCCTGCACTGTTTGTGCCCCTGAGTTTGTGTTGCAGTATAGTTTGTGAATTTCCTGTTTTACTTTGAAGGTCTTGTCTCATGTTAGTGTGTTCTGTTTTACTTCCTTGTCTAGTTACGTTCAGCTGTGTTCCCCTCTGGTGTGACATTACCTTGTTACCTTGTGTGTATTCATACTGTGTGCCTGCCTGTGTTCCTTGTCGCGTCGTCTGTGTAACCTGTGTAATTTGTCTCTCTGTTTTCCATTTTCATCCCCTGTGTCATCTCCATATGTTTTTTTCCCTGCGTGTTATTCTGTGACTTATTGTTTCGGGTTTTGTTTGCTATTAGTTTCCCCAGTTTAGGGTTATATTTAGTTCTGTCCTCGCCACTCCTGTATTTGTTGGCTATTCCCTACTGTAAATAAACGCTCACTCATATCATCAGCCTTTGCCTGTATTTTGGGTCCTCCTTCACTACACCACACGACTGCTGCCATGGCCGTGATACTTCCTAAATGAGCGGATCAATCTTGATGAAGCAAAAACATTACCTAGGACTCAGTGCCAATATTGTTTGAGTATACACATATATTATAAAAATCCCACAACTGTAATATATTGGTAACGTTTGACATTGTAATTGAGCACTGAATAGAATATCACAGTATAGAATAGGGTTTCACAATATAATGTATCATAACCTACTCAGTGACTGTAGCATATGTATGTATGTTCCCTATCACCTATGTTTGCTATTAATGTTAACGTTTTATTGTGTGATTCTGGCATAGCAATGAAAAGCATAAACATGATTTTTTACCTCCTGTAATGATGTGTTGAAAGTCTCCGCAGGTAGAGCATATTGGTAATGGAGGTTCATTTACTTCCTCACAGTAAAGCTCAAAATATAAATCTTGATCACTGATTGCCTTTTGAGAAGTGACACGTAAACACATAAACATACATATTGCAGAAACAATATCTCAAGAGGACAGAATTTCTGTTTCAATTTTTTTTTTACCTCCATAGTTGTTACAGAGTCTTCCATCCTATTGTTGCTCCAGACAGCTTCTCTCTGTTGACAGTTTTAGAGACCAATTATCAAATCTTGAAAAAAATGACACCCAATTCTGTAGCCTTCTCCTTCAACAATTGAACAGTTTTAACTCTGTCATCATCACATTAATCTTGATTTTCAGGCTCCTTTGTAACCCTGGGTCCAAATACCTGTGCATACATCTGCATACAATAATCTAACATACCATTTCACGATACATGATATCTTCTATTCAATACTTTTGTCTAATCAAAGTTTTAGATTCTGGTGAAATGTTTAGGCCTTAGCCTCAGAATAATTGTAAACTCAGACTGTTTTAAAACAGTCTGTAGCTGTTTAAGCTGAAACGTCCTCTTTCTTTGCTGAACTCAAAAACCTAGTCTCTATTATTTACAGTAATAATCATCTCATTATATAGTAATATCTGGCATACTATGAAATTTCACCAATCACCATAACAATGATAAAAACCCTTTGCATCTTCAGCAAAAAAGATGTGTACAGATAAAGCTTATACAACTTAATGCACTAAGTCACAGACTGAAACTTTAGTAGTAAAATGAAAAAGAAGCAAATAAGTATAATGGGCTTCACAAATTCACGCATAAAGCTTGTATACAAACATTTCGTGCACAAATCTGTGATTCATCACTATTTTCGTACTTAAATTTGTTCTTAGTCTACAAATTTAGAAGTGCATCATACCAGGCCTTTTGTTATACCCAGTGGAGTGACTGTGAACATGCCCCACTTTTGTAGGCCTGGTCTGATGCATGTAGGCCTGGTCTACTACTATTACTACTACTACTACTACTACTACTAATAATAATAATAATAATAATAATAATGCTTCCCATAGAAACAGATTCTAAAAAAAGCAATTTAAAATTAACATAAACATGTAAATGTTAAAAGAATGCCAAAATATCAAAACTATAATAAAATATACAAAAAAAGCCTAAATTAATGAGTTTAACAGGGTTTTAAAAGAAGTCACTGATAATGCAAGCCAGATTTCTTTTAGGCAGTGCATTCACTCTAATTGCCTTTTGTGTTTAAGAAGGAAGTGGGAACGATTAATAGGTTTCTGTTTGATGATCTTTGGCTGTGCACTGGTTGGGACAGAAACAGCAGTTTGAGTGTGTATTCTGGGTCCAGGCCATATAGCAGTTTTAGACTTAGTATCAAACAATAAGAAGAAGAAATATTAAAAGTTATACAATGGAATAAAAACAATTTCAAAAGAATGAGAAAAAAAGAAGGAAAAACCAAGTCACAAGCAAAATTAATAAAAAGAAGGGATACAGCCAGGGGACAAAGAACTTCTCATAATTCAGAGCAGCCAAGGGGCAGTGACATCCAAAATTTCATGGCACAGCAGCCTACACCTATTGCAGCATAACTAAGGGAGGATTCAGGGTCACCTGATCCAGCCCTAACTATATGCTTTAACAAATGGGGCTGGCTGCAAATTGGGACCTGTCAAGACCAATGACTGTAGAAAAGATGGACGATCTGACTGCACTTCCTCCCACTGTACAAAAATTAGCCAAAATTTCCCACTTGTGGGAGCTGCAATGTTGCTCTTTGAGCCTGAGTCTGCGCATAGTGACTTGAGGTGGAGTGTTTATGTCACGCTCCTGCCCCTAAACCCACTGGAGTGACTGTGAACATGCCCCTCCTACACTTTGTACTTACCCTGGCTGCAGTGTTGCCAACTTAGCAACATGGTCGCTATGTTTAGCAAGTTTTCAGACCCCCTTAGCGACTTTTTTCCAAAAAGCGACTAGCGACAAGTCTGGCGACTTTTTCTGGTGTTATTGGAGACTTATGACAACTCTTTCACGTCAAAGCACGTATTGCTCTTACTCTCAACAAGCAGCGGGAGCTGCCGTGGGCACCTCGCCCGTGCGAAAATGCGCACAGGCGGCAGGTAGTCCTCATGCAGCAGTCGCCCCGCGCTGATGTCAGAGCAGGTGATATTCACCCCTACGCGTACAAACTGCAAATGAATCGCACATGAGTGAAGTTTATCTGCTGATTGGTTTACTGCAACTGATGACTCAGTTTACCTTAAATTAAGGTAAATACAGCCACATCGCTATTATGAAAAAGATACACAGCTTAACATCTTACAGTTCTGTAACATCTAAAATAACTTTGTTAATTCGCTTGCTAGATTAACCGTTAGCAAAAGGAAGAAAATGAAATATCACGATAGAATATGGATAAAACGCACATGCGCAGTGCCTTTGTTTTCATGCGCACGTGGCTGAAAAAGCACGGCGGCGACGGAGAATGAGAAGGGCAAAAGCGGATTGTGGAATGAAATAGATGAAGCAGAATTGGTTTGTAAAAATGGTGCAACTTCAGTGGTGTGGAACTGGTTTGGCTTTTGTCCATCAGATACACACCAAAGCACAATTTTTTGTAGAACATGCAACGACCTGTCGTTATTACTGTATTTTTCCCACTATAAGGCACACTTAAAATCCTTTATTTTTCTCAAAAATTGACAGTGTTCCTTATGTATCAATTATGGTTGTGCTTACTGACCCTGAAGCGATTTTGTATGGTACACGGCACTTAAAAATCTGTCAAAAAATGTTTTAGCATGACTTTGGTAAGCTATGAAACCGCACCGCTTGACGGATTGTTGGAGCATTACAGCTACCGTAGTCAGGAGCCTTGCGTCGTAAAACGTACTGTGCTTCAAAATAATATTACCATACTGTGTGTGTATAAGGACCTCAAAATGGCACCTGTTAAGACATGCATACAAAGCGGATTTTAAACTAAGTGGAACATGGGAACAGAGCAGCTGCAAAAGAATTCAGCATTAATGAATCAATGTTACAGAAGTGGAGGAAGCAAGAAGAATGAGTTGAGTAAAGTTAGACTTATCTGGCTGTTTTGTTTTGCTTAGCTTAATGTGCCTTATGGTCCAAAAAATACGTATTTGACTTATTTATTTGGCACACTGCAGTTTAATGTTGCAAAGCACCTCTTTAAGTTTTTTGGCCACATTGCCCTGCCCTACTGCTAAGTGATGGTGGTCACTTTCAATACAGAGCCAATGAGAACCAAATGAGAATTGATAAGGAATCAAATAGATAAGTGATCTGGATAATGGAATCAAAATGTCTAAATTCTTATCAATTCCCATCCCTGCTCCTTGAAGTGGAGTAAATCAACAGCTTTGCATCTGAATTGTAAAGCTCAGAACACCTCCCCCACTCCACTACTTTTTTTACTTTTACTTTTTGCTTTTCTTAAAACTTTTTTCTTGTTTTTTACTTGTTTTGATCTTCAAAAGAAGGAGTTTGGCTAGGCCACGGTAAATTTAAAATCAACACAATATATTGAAAAACAAGTAGTGTTTATTTAATATTTTCCTTTTAAGAACCATAAGAGTGAAAAGAATAACCATTCCTTTGGTCAGGTACAAGGACAGAACACAAAGAGTAAAAAAGGAGGCAACAAAAACTATTGCTCAACACTACTTGACATTTGTTTTTAAACATTGTTTTTTTCTGGAATCTTGCCCAGCATTTATTACATTACACAAGAGGCTGAAGGGGGAGGTCGTGCTTTCCCTTTGGTGTGATTTTTGTTCAGTACTTAAATATATATAATAATAAATCCTATAACCTTACTGTGAGGTTTTTAAGGTGGCAGCTTAGACGCAGGGAGACACAGAAAATGATGCAGGATGACGCAGGGAGACACAGAAAATGATGCAGGATGACGCAGAGAGACACAGAAAATGATGCAGGATGACGCAGAGAGACACAGAAAATGATGCAGAATGACGCAGAGAGACACAGAAAATGCTGCAGGATGACGCAGGGAGACACAGAAAATGATGCAGGATGACGCAGAGAGACACAGAAAATGATGCAGGATGACGCAGAGAGACACAGAAAATGATGCAGGATGAAGCAGGGAATGAACACGGACATACCAGCAACGCACACCAGAAAATACAGGGCTTAAATACACACAGGGCAATCAGGAAAAGGGAGACCGGAGGGAGACATGGCTGGGATTAATTGGGCATAACGAGACAAGGGGAAGCGAATCTAGAAGCACTGACAAGAGACACAGAACTTCAAAATAAAACAGGAAATACACTGACTAAACTCTACACACGCAAACTTAACACAGACTGGGGAGACAGAACATAGGAACGTGAAACGTGGAACAGGAGAGTACAACGGACACAAACACTAGGGATAATCATAAAAAGCAACCCAAAATAAACAAAACCACAGAATAATAATAAACTTAAACATAAACACGGAGTCCACAAACTCCGGACCATGACACCTTCAGTAATAGTAATAAATCACACAGCAATAGTACATTCATGTAGTTGTAAAAATCATGATAATATATTAAGTAATCCAAAGTAATCAGAATACGTTACTCTCACTGAGTAACGTAATGGAATCCTTTACAAAATACATTTTGGGGCATGTATTCTGTAATCTGTAGTGGAATACATTTTAAAAGTAACCTTCCCAACACTGAATGGCAGTATCGCGTCTTATCTCAGTACTCAATACTAAAACCACCACAAACCACAATGTACCAAAAACATCAGAGCAATGGCAAAACAGAAGGGTCGAGAATATGGAGGCATAAAGGGACAAAGACTTTGAAAAGTGTGGGAGCATTTAACAGAAAACAAATTTGAATCCAGACTGTGCAAACTGTTCTGTCTTGAATATATTTATATGCTAATGAGACAAATAAGTAGCCATAGAAATTGTATTTTGATTGTTATTGTGAAGCTTTTATTTTGTAGTGATGGGAATTCCGGCTCTTTTTAGAGAACCGTCTATTTTGGCTCGGCTCACTAAAAAGAGCCAACTCTTTTGGCTCCCAACCAGCTCTTTAGGTTGTTTTGTTGCTTTAATTAATTTATTATCAAGAACAAAATAAAATTATGCACAAAAGGAATTACTAATGTAAAAAAACATGGTTTTATTTATATATGTTTATAGCTACCTAGATCACTTAAATTACACAATTGAAAGCATTTGTCTTGTACATGCTTTGTCTCTAGGGGCCACCGTAAATATACTTTTATTTATTCACTCCACATAAAATGTAATAAATAAATTATAAAATACAGAAACCAACTATTTACATTTTATTCATTTCAACTTTTAACTGCTTAAATTTTCAGCTTTTTCCTTTGAACAAATTTAAAGTGAAACAACACAAAACACTGCAAACCACAACACAATAAAATATAAATTAAAATATGGGGGGGAAAAGGGGGGGGGAAAGAACGCCCAGATCGTTAATTAAGGGAAAAGTTGGCATTTAGAAATATTAATATCACACTCAACTGACTGCGTTTTATCTTCCCATTGCACTGATGGGTGAACAGTTCTTAGGTGCCTGTGCATGTTGTTTGTGGAGCCGGCTCTATATGATATCCTTTTCTTGCAGACTCTACACTCTGCCTTTGTTTTGTCAATAAGATTGAAATGGTTCCAGACTTTGCTTCTTTTCTTGGTGTCACTCATTTTCTTTACTGTACCTTTCTAATGGGAGGGTGTTGTCTCTTGTTCTTGCTCCCGGCTCTCTTTCTTTCCCTCTCCCTCCTGCTCTTGTTGTGTGCTATTGCTGCTGCAGTGTAACTACCGCCCCGCCCGCCCCCTCAGCTCAGCGCTAAGCAGAGGGGGCGCACACGCAAGGCTCTGTTTGGTCTCTGCTCAGCGCAAACACAAGGATGACTTGCAGCATGAAGCGAAAAAAAGTGAAAGAGAGGGCAGGAGAAAGAAAAAAAAAACCCCACGGCTCCCAATAAGGAGCCGGCTCGCATCGTTCACGAGCCATTTCGTTCGCAACCGACAGATCACTAATGGCTACGCATTTGAAATCATTAGGCTGATTATTGCTGTTACACAAAGCATATCTGCTATGGTTTTGGTTTTTAGTCTTCCATGTCATGCACATAACAGAAACAACAGTGACAAAAAATGGCTTAAAAATGACAAAAAAAGCATACCTTTATCAAAGAGATCTGTCAGTTTCAAACATTTCATTCTGTCATCCAGTTTTTGGGGGTTTTGTTGTTTTGAGTTTCCTGTTTTTGCCGTGTTGGCAGTAGAATTGTTCTTCCTTTTACTGTTGACGTCTTTGAGTGGAGCAGGGGGATTGTGACCACTCGTTTTATGCTGTGAGGTTAACTCTTTCCCTTTCACTCAAGATCATGTGATTTCTTCTAAAGCCTTTTACAGTAAACTGCATCTGATGATATGGTGCAGAAAGGTTTTCTGCTGTGTTGCAGAAGAAAGGGTATTTATTATAAAGTGAATTCTGAAACTATTAAACAGGTTAAATCAGAATACTTTATTGATCCCTAGGGGAAATTATGTAAATACACACCTTTCCTGCATAATGAAGTATTAAACTTCATGGTTACATTCACGTGCAAAAGTGAGAGTTTATATAATGAAAATCTCCACAAACACACATTTACTAAGATGAACAAACTAAGAAGGCAATAAAAAATATGTGATTTACAAAGTTTAGTTTGAGTTTTTAAACAAGAGAAAAGAAAAAGGTCTATTCATTTTCATGTTTTTCTTACAAAAATCTTTTTAAAAAGGAGATCAATGTGTTCCACATTTAAATGAGGTATTCTATAAGCTGCACTTTTTGACAGCAAGTTAAGTACATTAACAAGAGCAAACTTAGTAGTTGTATAGACTTTCACTTTGAACCATTCAACTACATTTTGAGTGCTAAAGTTAAATGTCATTACAAATTACTAATAGTACAAATCTGTTGTTCAAGGGCAAAGAGGGCATATACGTTGGAAGTGTATCCATACATTTCAGTTTCTCATGAACACTAACCACAATTCTTAACACCAGTTCAAACTTGTATATACACTCAAGCTTCACTAACAATGAATTTGATTGGTCATTGCTCATACAAGTACAAAGTAGAGATGGCACGATACCACTTTTTTATGTCCGATACCGATACCGATATCATAAATTTGGATATCTGCCGATACCGATATGAATCCGATATAGTGTTTTTTAATCAACAAAACTGTTTTTTAAATATCTTGCTTCATTTTGTATAAGTTCATACTCAAGTTTAAAACAACAACTACACTAAAGCTATTCTGTTATACCTGTATGCAAAAAAAAATATTTCATAGTTCAGCAATACTGATCAATCTGATAAACTTAAACCTACACCATCCTCCCTATTCTGGTATTTTAAAGAGTACTTAGCATAAATATTAAGCAACCTAACTAATAGGGTTCCAACTCCCAGCAACAACAAAAATAAATAAATAAAAAATAGGGAACCACCCCTCACGCTCCACCTCATGATGCTTAATCGACGTAATCAACCTTAATTTGATGCAGTGTGAAAAAAAAATGCACAGAAATCAATTATTTTTCAAGAAATATTAAATAGATTCAACATCTTTCTTCAACAAAATTGCAGACTGCACAGATGGTACCTTCCCAAAGGAAAAAGTACTGTAGCTTACTAGGGTATATTAGACTTAACAGTTACTATATGCAGTAATGGACTTCTATACATTTTACATCAGATTAAAACTTTGGGTGTAAGATTCAGATAAATATTAAATAATTAAAAGCGAGACATTTTAAATGAGAATAATAAAGAGAAGTATGTCTTTGTGCCCCCTTTTCCCTGTTAATGCCCTATCGGCCCCCCTGGCTAAACTTTGCTAGATCCGCCCCTGCACAGTTACAGCCGTCAGCTGTGTAGAAAAAGATCCTCGAGTAGAAAGTAATATTAAATAAATTCTAACAACAGCTGATCAAGCTTAAACGTGCTGCTGTTGTTCAGCCGCTGGTTTCCTCTTTCTGGTGCAAAGTGGGCCAAAAGCAAACAAGAGAGACGGAGTCGCGACAGAAAAGCCGATCAGCATATGCTCCGTGCTCCGTTAAGCAGTTTCATGATTGAAGTAGCAGCCGGAGAGCGAGAGGCAGTCGCTCGTTAAGCTTAACGCAGGAATGCTTTACAAACATTCAGAGATGGACTTACACACTTGCTTTACTTCTCTCAGGGATAACTTTGTTGGAGATGAAATGCCGGGTTGCTAGCGAAGCTCCAAATGCTATCCAGACCACCGACAGGTCCCGCATGCCACAGCCGCTCTATCACGTGATGCATACTGCTCCAACGTGCTAACGTTCTGAGGTGAGTTACGGCGTGTTACAAGTTTTGTGAGGTGCTTTCGTGATATTTAATGGATCGGATTACATTTTTTATTTTTCTCCGATATCCGATCCAGTAATTTAGGTCAGTATCGGACCGATACCGATACGTAATATCGGATCGGTCCATCTCTAGTACAAAGCAGATGCACGCATTCAAAAGAACGTACACATGCATGATGCTGATATATACAGGGCTTCCTCAAGGGAAATTTAGTCTTCTATAGGTGCAACTCAGAAAACCTTGTCACACAACTTTGAAAAGAAATTTGTAACAGCAAATATAGGGTGAGTTTATTTATTTTTCCCTTACTGTTAAAAATCTTTGAGCAGGTAACAGAGATGGGCATGTAATCTGATTACTTTTTTCAAGTAACTAGTAAAGTAAGGGATTACTATTGCAAAAACGGTAATTAGATTACCGTTACTTTCCCGTAGGAATGCTGCATTACTGCGTTACTAAAACTGATTTTTTTGCGAGAATGTCTCATGACGGTGACGTAAGCGAGTGCGGCGTTAGTGACAACAGCTGTGTGCAGATCAACAGTGGATCATATATCGATTGTGGGAGAGAGTATGAGCGTGCAGCGTTTAAAGCATGGAAGTACTGACCTTACTTTGAGTTTGATTCCAAAAAAGTGACAAAAACATTAGCGTCCGTTGTGTGTGGGAAGAAAACTTCTTTTTACAGCGGAAAAAAAACCCTAAACAAGCACCGAGTGCGCAACGACATAATGGGAAATTCACAGAGAAACTCGCGGATTCTTCAACTGACCGCGGCACACCTGCACCAGGGTAAACCTCCGCCTACCCTACTCCTGCTTTACAGGTGAAAATAGAGCAAAAGAACCACTAGTCTTTGACTTTATTTATTTTCTGCTGTGTTTTACTTGCATCTATTTGAAAGACTGAGTGTAAACACAAAAAATATTTTATTTTATGTGCTGGAATGTGCAGAAAATAGGTTTAAATGTTAAACTAATTTATTTAAGTCAGAGAATGTTGCATATAATTAAATTAATTAATTAGAAAAAAAGTAGAATTGGGCTGAAAGATCTATCGCTTTATCACCTCTTCAGGTTGTAAATCGTGTTTTTAAAAAGTAACTAAGTAACTAAGGAATTAATTACTTTTGAAAATAAGTAATCAGTAAAGTAACGGGATTGCTTTTTTGGGGAAGTAATCAGTAATTAGTTACTGATTACTTTTTTCAAGTAACTTGACCAACACTGGCAGGTAAAGTGGAGCAGAGGGTGTCACTACCCGATCCGTACCGGAAACCCGATCGGTACCCCGCATGCGCAAATCTTACGTCACTTCCTCTCTTTGCCAACATTGCGACATTCAATATATTTGAATGATACGGTTAGCGCCCAGTTAGCTCCTAGCATTTCTCAACAGCTTTGCCTCCTTTTCGACTGCCCGGGACATTTAAACAATGGATAATCCGTATACAAAGAAATTCATGCTTTTCTCCTCAACAGAGAGCGTCCCCCGATTGAACAACAGCGCCGTAAAATAAGAAGAATGGCGCCTAATTACAGAGTTAATAATGCAGACTTTGTAATATCTCACGTGTAGATTCATCAGCCAGATGAAGTGTTTACTGACAATTGACAGTGATAGTGGACATCATCATCACTATTCCAACAATCCTCTCCTCACAGACAAGCATAAACACACTCGACTATCGCTAAATCAGATTTAACACACGTTTGTAATGACGATAATTCAGTTTATAATAGGGTTTATTCGCTCGGTCAGCAGGTGGCGGTATCCTCGTACACTGGGGAGTAAACTGCCATTAAACGAACAGAAGAAGAAGAAAACATCTGCACATGCGCGGTACGGATCGGGTAGACCCGATTTGTACGGTCAGACTTTACACATGCGCAGTAAGGATCGGAGAGTCCTGATCCGTAACTTTCTTTTTATTTTTCGTTTTTGTCTACATTGTACTGAAATGCTTCATTATTGCAAACATTTTAAGATATACTTGTTATTCTTAACATCTTAACAGATACTCTGACCCATAACTATCGTAAAACGCTACGACCGGAAGTAGAAACCTTTCGCGCATGCGGGGTACCGATCAGGTTTCCGGTACGGATCGGGTAGTGACAGGGGGATTGTGACCACTCCTTTTATGCTGTGAGGTGAACACTTTCACTTTCACTCATGATCACATGATTTCTTCTAAAGCCTTTTACAGTAAACTGCATCTGATATGGTGCAGAAAGGTTTCCTGCTGTGTTGCACATGAAAGGGTATTTATTATAAAGAGAATTCTGAAACAATTAAACAGGTTAAATACACACCTTTCCTGCATAATGAAGTATTAAACTTCATGGTTACATTCATAGGAAAAAATTAGTTAATTTAATGAAAATCTCCACAAACATACATTTTATTAAGATAAACAAACTAAGAAGGGGCATACAAAAATATGTGATTAACAAAGTTTATAATCTTAAAGGACCATAATAAAACCACCCATTTGACCAGTTTTGTTTTATATCAAAACAAAAAATGCTGGTTAGTTGGTGGTTGTTGAAAAGGAAAAAGGAAAGAAAAAGAAAAAAATCCATTAATTTTCATATTTTACTTATCTGATTGTATTGCTCATATAGGTGGAAAGAAGATACAGCACATACTCAAAAGGAGGTGCAGATGCATGACGCTGATGTATACTGGGCTTCCTCAAGGGAAAGTTAGTCTTCTGTAGGTGCAACTCAGAAATCCTCGTTAAAGAGATTTATAACAGCAAATACAGGTTGAGTTGATTGAACTGACCGGTTTTAGTTGTTGCCCCATATGGGGGGCCTTGAGTGCCAAAATAAATTAATTATTAATCATTAAATGATTAAATGTGTAATTAATTATACAAATTGGAAATAATCAGTTAAACACATATGTTATTATTTAATGGTCATTCATTTAATTTAAAATGTTTAATTATTGTTCTTGGATTTGTATTGTTGATTATCATTTATGCTTAGAAATATCTACTTATACATGCTTAGAGTTTTATAATTAGTTGTAGATTGATAGAGGTTTGATCCTTAGTAATCTGCAGAGACATTGTGTGCATTCCAGAGTGCTCTGGCATTCACACCCACATTCTGGGAGCATGGGAGAGGTCGTACCTTGTCTTATTGTTTTATGGTAGATAAATGTATCTATATCTGTTTTAGTCTAAGTGCCTTTTGTTTAGATGAACTGCTGGACTTCCAGACCAGCAGGTTTAGGGAAGTCATTTATGGGGTCACACTCTGACCCCACGCACACACACACACACACACACACACACACACACACACACACACACACACACACTTACAAAACCACAGGCAAGGTACTCTTTGTGTGTATGTAGACGTCATATGTTAATGAACCTATGTATATTCATGTAACCTCAATAAAAGAGCAGTGTTACAGGGGAGCGGACGAGAGCAAGTGGGGTCAAGCGAAGGAACGGCGCTTGTCCGGTTCTCTCCCGTGCACGAGAAACATGAAGAACTTTGCCTACTCGTGTCTTGCTTTGCTGTGTAATTACATTGTCTTCAACGTTCCAGCGAATAGGGTTAAGCTACAAACCTATCAATTGTATTTAATTCCATTTGTAATTAATTAATGATACATTTAATTTTTTATACTGTGGTGGACCACCAGGTGTCTCCAGCGTGAGGGGAAGTGAGAGGGTTAGGTTTTGGTGCCTTGAGTGTTTAGTTGTAATAAGCCGAGATTAAAGTTGGAGTGAGATCTCTCGTGTTGTGCTTACAAACCTCCACAATACATTTAATTAATTATTGATTTATTTCCAATTTTAATAAACTATTGAAACATTTAATCAATAATTTAATTATGTATTTAATTAATTCACATTGGCACTCCTGGCCCAGCTGCTGTGTTCATGAATTGGATTTTATTTCAATCTAACCCATCAAAGTCAGCGTGCAGGGTTAACGGTGATCAAGTCAAAACCATTACTTTTGACAGATAGCCAGTCTTTTAGTATGGAGTGCCAGGACTGCCATAATGAATTAATTAAATACACCATTAAATAATTAATTAAGTGTGGCAATAATTAATTAAAATTGGAAATAATTAATTAAAAAAATGTTTTTGACACATTTAATTAATTAATTATTGACACATTTAACTAATTATTTAATGGTGTATTTAATTAATTCATTTTGGCACAGTTGACTCCTTCAGGTCTCACCATGAAAATTTTTTATCAACCTCACCCATCAAACCTAGGGGGCGGGGTTAACACTGATCGAGTCAAAACCATTGCTTTGGCCTGGTGGCCATTGTTTTTAGCACACAACAACTGGCATGTGGAAACTAACAGAACTGAACTTTGAAAAACCCTGTGTGGAGATACAGAAATTATTTTATTGCTGCCATATAATCTGCATCATTATAACTGCATTAATAACATTCTTTACAGCATTATTCCATTTAGTAATGGAATAATCCTGTGACACTAAGTCTACTCTTAGTGTTCTTTCAAATATAATATACTTACAGGTCTCTATCATTCATGGGGTGACTTTTTACTGACTGTTAATAAATACCATATTATGTGGGAAATAAATAAATGTGAGATTAAAATGATAATTAAACTGACAATATCAATTTCCATATAAACACATTGCAACTTCCTCACTGCCTTATGTAAAAATCATCTTCCCTTTAGAGTATATAATGAACAATCAACAATGTTTCACAATGTTTCACAGTGTTTTATTTTTTTTTATAATTATTCTATAGATGGAATTAGTGAGGCAGATTTTTTAATATGAGATAAAAACAATAAAGATGTGTAACATGAAGTCAGACTGCCAGGACATTTATGTAATTCTCGCGATCATTTTATAATATAGGTGCATGACAATATAGGTGCAATGGGGGTGTGTCACGGAGGAGCGCCACACCACAACTGCACTCTGGGGGCTTTTATAGATCACTGGCACAATGGCAGCAGGGCTTGCCACTTCCATGATGGCAACAAGTCACACCAGTTCTCCGAGCCTATAAACTAGATTTGCCACACCAACAGGCTGGCAAATCTAGTTTGTAGGCAAAAACATAAAATGCAAGACTTGACTAATAAGCTAAATAACAAGAGCCACTGGAGAGTAACATAATATATAAAAAAAATACTGACAACCTAAAGGTCCAAAGGATATGATGAATAAAACCAAAACATTAATTATTCAAAAAGTTATGAGCCCCAGAATTTCAAAACAAGTGCCAGGTACTGTGATATTTATTAGCAGAATGGAGAAGTGTTACTTCTGCTGGTGAGTGTTTTTATTCAGGTGTTTTGTACATCCAGTTTTTAATAAGAAGTGAAGCGATCCACAAAACATCAATAAATGATCCATCCTCCAGCAAATGCCAGTCTGATTCTTCTGGTTTCCTGTAATCTGCTGGATGCAGCTACTTCCTTTTTTGTTCCTTAAAAACTCTACATGGATAACTTGAGTCCAAGATAAATTAACTTTTGGGACCCTGGAGGAGGGATAAGCAGAATGTGCAGAAATTTCTACAAATGAGCTGCACTTATTTCATTTTTCAGCTTAACAAATCATTTTGAAGGTCAGATGTAGTTAAATTATACGCATAAACATGTTTAATATGATTCAAATAAATCTGAATTTAGCTTTTAGACTTGATAAAAGATACAGTTTAGTTTTATAGTACTGTATACACTACTAGTCAGAGGTCAGGTGTACTAGACTGACTTTTACACAACACAACTGATGGTCCCAGCTCCAGGAGGCAAGAAAATTCACAAATGAACCCTGACAAGGTACACATGTGAAGTGAAAACCATTTCAGGTGACTACATCATGAAACTTATTGAGAGAAAGTCCAGGGTTTTCAGTGCTGTCAACAAAGCAAAGAGTGGCTATTGTCAGGAATCTAAAATATAAAACGTGTTTAGAGTTATTTATCAAGTTTTTCTTTGCTACAAAATTCCATATATCTTGCTTTATATATTTTTGTAGAAAGTAGTAAAAATAAAGAAAAACCATTAAAGGTTTGTCCAAACCTTTGACTGTCATGTCAACAGTCACTAGAGCAGGGGTAGACAACTCCAGGCCTCGAGAGCAGGTGTCCTGCAGGTTTTAGATGTCCTTGATCCAACACAGCTGATTTAAATGGCTAAATTATGTACTTAACATATCGTGAAGTTCTCCAGAGGCTGGTAATGAACTATAATATGACTAAACTATTTCCTATAAGTTTATTTAAATTACAGAGTCGGTCCCAGACTTGTGGTTCTTTAATCCGAAGGGCAACTGCCAGGAGACTCAACACCTTTGTAGATCATCGTGGCAGTGACAGGGAGAGATACATTGGTCATGTGTCAACAGAAGCAGTGCCAGATATATGATGCATTTAATCCAACCCGTTGCTGACTCCGCTGCTGTTGAGTCCATCAAAACTGCATTATGCTTTCTATTAAGGACTTGATTGTGCAATACAGTTCAACAGAGTTCCAAACCTCTGCATGTTTTCTGTTTAAGAGGAAATGTTGAGCTGGAGCCAGTCTGCTCGTCAGAGGGATGTTAGCTATCCCGATAGCTGGCCGATGGGTGTTCTGCGGGGTTTCTCACCGTCTCTGTGTCTTCCTTTGGCTTTTATCTTTCTAAAGAAATAAGAGGAGTAAATGTTCATTGATCTTGGCCGGTGGTCAGCCTGGTTCTAGCAAGGGGTAGGAGGAGCAGTGATGTGAATGCTGCTGCTGCTGCTGTAAGTTTTTGCTTCTTTCAATTTGTTTATTGTTTTATTAATGAGAATTAAAAACATAAATGTAAATATTTGATCATATTTGATCATAAATGAAAGCAATGAATAAAGGTTATTATGTGACATTTACTTAATTAGAAGAAAAACACAAAGAATCATTTAATAAACATGATATACAGTGGGGCAAAAACGTATTTAGTCAGCCACCGATTGTGCAAGTTCCCCCACTTAAAATGATGACAGAGGTCAGTAATTTGCACCAGAGGTACACTTCAACTGTGAGAGACAGAATGTGAAAAAAAAATCCATGAATCCACATGGTAGGATTTGTAAAGAATTTATTCGTAAATTAGGGTGGAAAATAAGTATTTGGTCACCTCAAACAAGGAAAATCTCTGGCTCTCACAGACCTGTAACGTCTTCTGTAAGAAGCTTTTCTGTCCCCCACTCGTTGCCTGTATGAATGGCACCTGTTTGAACTCATCATCTGTATAAAAGACACCTGTCCACAGCCTCAAACAGTCAGACTCCAAACTCCGCCATGGCCAAGACCAAAGAGCTTTCGAAGGACGCCAGGAAAAGTATTGTAGACCTGCACCAGACTGGGAAGAGTGAATCTACAATAGGCAAGCAGCTTGGTGTGAAAAAATCAACTGTGGGAGCAATCATCAGAAAATGGAAGACATACAAGACCACTGATAATCTCCCACGATCTGGGGCTCCACGCAAGATCTCATCCCGTGGGGTCAAAATGATCATGAGAACGGTGAGCAAAGATCCCAGAACCACACGGGGGGACCTGGTGAATGACCTGCAGAGAGCTGGGACCAAAGTAACAAAGGTCACCATCAGTAACACACTACAACGGCAGGGAATCAAATCCCGCAGTGCCAGACGTGTTCCGCTGCTGAAGCCAGTGCATGTCCAGGCCCGTCTGAAGTTTGCCAGAGAGCACATGGATGATACAGCAGAGGATTGGGAGAATGTCATGTGGTCAGATGAAACCAAAGTAGAACTTTTTGGTATAAACTCAACTCGTCGTGTTTGGAGGAAGAAGAATACTGAGTTGCATCCCAAGAACACCATACCTACTGTGAAGCATGGGGGTGGAAACATCATGCTATGGGGCTGTTTTTCTGCCAAGGGGACAGGACGACTGATCCGTGTTAAGGACAGAATGAATGGGGCCATGTATCGTGAGATTTTGAGCCAAAACCTCCTTCCATCAGTGAGAACTTTGAAGATGAAACGAGGCTGGGTCTTCCAACATGACAATGATCCAAAACACACCGCCCGGGCAACAAAGGAGTGGCTCCGTAAGAAGCATTTGAAAGTCCTGGAGTGGCCTAGCCAGTCTCCAGACCTCAACCCCATAGAAAATCTGTGGCAGGAGTTGAAAGTCCGTGTTGCTCGGCGACAGCCCCAAAACATCACTGCTCTCGAGAAGATCTGCATGGAGGAATGGGCCAAAATACCAGCTACTGTGTGTGCAAACCTGGTAAAGACCTATAGTAAACGTTTGACCTCTGTTATTGCCAACAAAGGTTATGTTACAAAGTATTGAGTTGTATTTTTGTTATTGACCAAATACTTATTTTCCACCCTGATTTACGAATAAATTCTTTACAAATCCTACCATGTGGATTCATGGATTTTTTTTTTCACATTCTGTCTGTCACAGTTGAAGTGTACCTCTGGTGCAAATTACTGACATCTGTCATCATTTTAAGTGGGGGAACTTGCACAATCGGTGGCTGACTAAATACTTTTTTGCCCCACTGTACCTAGATTTTTTTTAATAAATGTGTTAAATGCAGACTCAGGTGAAGGTGAACACAAACTGTAGTTGTTTTCTTTCCTTATTGTAAACTATAATTAATTTTTTTTTATATATTATATTTGTATTTTCTTTACACCAGAAGAAAATTAGCTGAAATTCCAGTAGTCTCATTGGACGCTAAAGGACTCTTTGAGTCTTTTTTTTACATCCTCTTTTGTGAAACAACACCAAATTGGAGGAATATCAGCAGCTTCTGTATTATACTGTTTGGCAAAGTCTCTGTTGTACTTCGCCATCACATATTTCCAGTAGTCTGATGCCTTAAAGCTCTCATCCGTGGCTCAGGAGGTTGGGACTCGCATCTGTAACCGGAAGGTCGCCGGTTCAATCCCTGGGCTCTTGGTCGTTGTGTCCTTGGGCAAGACACTTTACCCTACTTGCCTACTGGTGATGGCCAGAAAGGCTGATGGCGCGATATGGCAGCCTTGCTTCTGTCAGTCTGCCCCTGTGGCTACAACTGTAGCTGCCTCCACCAGTGTATGAATGTGAGAGTGAATGAATAGTGGTATTGTAAAGCGCTTTGGGTGCCTTGAAAAGCGCTATATAAATCCAATCCATTATTATCATCTGGAGGGATTTTCCAGTCTGGTGTAGAATGTTTAGCTTATTTTAGAGTTTAGAAATGTGTTATCATAGAATGTAGAACTATTGTAGAGACATTGATACTGCCCTTAAAGTAATAAAGGGTTCACTGTGGCGTGAACTTAGGAGTATATTGTAGGAGGCCTCTCCCCCACTGAGTGGAAATTCCCCAGAGGATTTGTAACTGGATAACTGTGGTTTGGAAGGGAGAGGGGTTTTATGACCTCTAGGGAGTTACCTACACCCACAGTGTTTTAACTGTCACGCACACACATCCACACGCACACTCACTCATGTGCACTCACACATACACCCAGGTATGCGTACACAGTCACACACGAGCACTCACATAGACACGTGGGAACGCGCACATGTAGGCATTCATGTGCTCGTGCACATAGACACAGACACAGAGTTTGCAGCACACCGTAGGGGGTTTTATGATGGGGACGCTTCTATAAAGTTGGCTGTAACTAACAAAGGGGTGAAGATTTGGAGAGGGACACCGGCCTCGTCTTCCCTTCTAGAAGTGCATGCTTAAATGAAGGTTAAATGAAGAAGAGTAAAGATAAATGAAGATGAGTAAATGAAGATGAGTAAAAGATGAGTAAAGATGAATAAAGATTTTGTGAAAATGACTACTGAGTCCGGTGCCATCTCTGGATGCTCGAGGAATAAAAGAACCGGGGTAAAACTGATTTCCCAACAGTTTTGGTGCCGAAACCCCTGGAATTCGCTCGAGGCGCAGAGATGAATTGGCAGAGCTGAGATCGTGAAACGAGGCGAACAGAGAGCTAGCTCACATGATTAAAAGGTAAGCACGACCTGTTTATTTTCGAACCATGCATATTGTTTAAAGCCTAAATTATCGTTCGCTAAGTTGAACGTATCCCAGTGTAAATTCACTCAGTAGAAAAAAAAAAGGCGGCTAGCGTCCGTCTCAGTGCGTTAAAGCAAGAGACTTTTGCTGAGAACTCAGGTTGATGTTTAGCGCCCCGTCAGGACATCTTGGTGCGTTAAAGCAGGAGACGTTTGTTACGGATTAATAGAATCTGTGTTTCATCCGCGGCGGTGTGTGATCCGTCTTAGTTATTAGGAAAAAAGTGGCGGTGTGTGATCCGTCTTAGTTATTAGGAAAAAAGTGGCGGTGTGTGATCCGTCCTCATGCGTTAAAGCAGGAAACGTGTGTTACTATTAGTTAGAAAGCGGGGTTTAAAAAACCTTGTCTCAGCTGAGGGCCGTGTCTATGTTCTGAGTTTGGAAACTCAACCCATCTTCGGACGCGTCGTTGGGCCTGTGGGACAGGAGCCAGGTTGGTGACCTGGGCACCGGGGACGCCTTAAATAACTAAAGCTAGGTGTTGGATCCTAGTCGTGGTTGATAACCTGCATGAGAGTGGGGGAAGTTGCTTTGTTAGTGAGAGTACGACTGCTTGGCTCAGCCCACTGATTGCAGTGTGTGTAGATTGCGTGTGTGTGAAAGCGCAGTTAGAGTCTGTGTCTCGTCTGAAGTAGGGGAGTCAATTGAAGTAATAAAATAATTCGTGTCTAAAAGTGTGTGTTTGTGGTGTGCAGAAATCGCGGCAGGAGGCCGTGTCATGAGTCGTTGCAAACTGTGAAGTCAATTGGGGGTTTAATTTGGTTTTATATTTTTTAGGGGAAGAGAAACCGCGGTATCGACTCCGTGGCGCAGTTTGAATAATTTGTGAGGTGCACAAGAGCGGACGGCACCCGCTCTGTGTGCCGCTTAGGGCGTAGTCCTTAATCAGCATTAGTGTCTCGCAGAAAGTTTGAATGGGACTGCGAGAAGCATGAAGTGTGTGTGAGCCAGCCTCGAGGGGCGGGTTCACAGGTGGAATGAACGAAGAGTAAAATGTGCGTGTGTGTGAGAGAGAAAGAAAAGGTGGGGGCGAGTGACCAGCCTGTGAGTGTGTGTGAATTCCTTGATGACAAAGAGGGAGACAAAGTAGATTAGTTGATTTTCTGTGAAATAATAAATAGTCAAGAAATCGTAGTGATCAAATAGAAAATGAACTAAAGTAAATAAAAAATAAACAGTGGATTAGTGTTAAACTAATGATAAATAAATTGATAAAATTAACAGTGACATTTAAAGGTGACCAAGTACTCAAGGATGAATGGAGAATTTGATTGCTGACTGTATGAGAGCTGTTGGGCTGAAAGGAAAATGAGGTTGGAGGAGTGAGTTAACAGTTTAATGTGTGGGTGTAAAACAATGGGGTAATAAAAAAAGAGAAAGAAAATGATGAAAACAAAGAAAATAAAAAGTGTGGAAGTGTGAGTGGGAAATTGTCTCCAACTGGGGGAAGCAGTGACGCTACAGGTCACCTTCTTCCCCTGCTGGACACAAAAGAAAACATAATTTGGAGTGTTGTGCATGAAAATAATTAACAACAACATCAAGAAGATTTTTGTGTTTGCATTTAAGACCAAATAAAAATTTCATTTTGGGGTTTAAAGTCAGTAGAGTTCAAAGCAAAATAAGCTGAGATGTGTTGCTTTAGGAGTGATGAAAACATATGCAGTCACAGTGAATAATGAAAGTTTCTCAGTCTGTCGATTACAGGTGGGGAACGGACCTGGATCAATTCTCCACGGGCAGCAGTCGGAAGAAAATTAGAGGTTAAAATCATTAGAAAAAATAGAAACACCCAGCCAGAATTTTTGGCTGAATTGTTTTGCAGCTTCCCGTCCTCATCCTGAACAAGCAAGCTCCAAGGAAGCTAATCTCTCCCTGAAGACACCGAGTGCAGTTCCAGAAGCATAAGCATGAACATCAACAGTGGACAGAAGTCCAAGAGACAATACCAGAGTTCTGAGCAGAGAGGTCCAGCAGCGCTGTGGGCAAACGGCATCAGAAAGAGAAGAACCACCATCTAGGTTGGATGGATGGAGATGCGTTTCCAGCAAGCTGCAACCTCACTGTGTGTGAAGGACTTTTGAGAAGACTGTCTGAGCTTGACATTTGCCATGTTTGGAGTGAGATGGCAATGAAAGAGACAGTGGGACAAAGAGAGACACGGGACAAAGCTGAAGAAAACTGACTGCCATTGGACTGAAAAGTGGGAGAGAAGAAAAGGAGCAGAAGAGGGCTGAGGCTACTGTTTTAGTGTGGGGAATCAAATTGGGTTAAAGCATCTGGGGAGACAAGCGACTGCCTGGAAGTGGAGGGTTGACACAGTGTCCAGACCACCACAAAAGGGGGAGGAAGACAAGCACAGAGGTATGCAAGTGTACTGTTAGAACAATGGAAAGGTGACACCACACATGCAGATAATATGCACCAGAGATAAAAAATCATACACAAAGTGTTACATATTAAAAGAGGGCATTTGTAGAAGGGGTTAATAATACACAGTGTGGTTGCCTATGGTCACCTGCAAGCATTTGGGGTTTAGCTGTGCCTGACTATCACAGAGTTTTTCATTTAGATGTTTGAAACAAAATTTGGAGTGAACAAAGTTTTGTTTCAGAAAAAAGGGGGAAGGTACATAAAAGGATACATAAAAACAGAAAATGTTTTAACCCAACTAACACACACACACACACACACACGTAATGAAGATCAAACACAATTTTAAGTCATCATCCTGTTTGGTTTATTGAGTGGGTTGAGAACTGATACATAGACGACTGAATTAGTATTATTTTGGGGAACATGATAGCAGGGGTGAACAGAATCCTGCAGCCAGAGTTTAAATGAGTGAAACTAGCAGATTTTTGTTTTTGTTTTGTTTTGTTTTGTTTTTTGTTTTGTTTTTGTTTCTGAAGTATGGGGAAAGTTTTACCATGGCACCAAGTTTTAGATTTGGTGTTTTCTCACCTATAAGAGAAAGAATATTCTGTGACAAGTCCTAAGACCGGGCTTCTGTATTTTTTATTTTGTTTTTCAGTTTTATTTGTCATTTTTCATTTTATTTTTATTTTTTTGAACAGTGCACTAATTTTTGTTTGTGAATTTCTTTTCTTTAAGCAGATTTGCACATCGGGAATTAAAAGTGCTACACGTCGTCAAGAAAATTGTTGCAAGTGAGTTTCTCCACATTAAAATGGGCTCGGGAGAAAGCCGCTTATTTGGGACAATTAGAAAATGAGAGTCCCTGCCTAAAACGGATTCAGCGAGGTAATCCGATCTAAAGTTCTTCTTTTTCTCTTTGGAATGACGTCATTTTGCTGAGAGTGGAAACTAAATGCGACGATAGGTTCCACTATCAGCAAAGAAAGAAAGAATGAATGAATGAATGAATGAATGAAATGGAAATAAAAACAAACTGACTGACTGGTAAAAGCTGACAAGACTTGACCACGACTCAAGGTTAATCTCCACCTAGACAGGATAAAAGGGTGGATGAATTTATGTGTTTCCTTTTACAGGAGCAGAAAGATGACAGCAACATTCGAGGTTGTGTGATGGTTTAACCTTTTAAATGCCACTTTCTGTGTTTGTGAATCTACCAGGGGTGTTATTCATGGGCTTGTGTTGCTCACAGAAGTTACTGTGAGAAAGTGTGTACACACCTGCGCAGCGCTAACATTTGCATTTTTTTTTCTACAGCATTACAGTTCTTTATGTGATTTGATGATGTGATTTATAACAGAACAATTGGTGGATGTTTGTTTCTCTACTACAGGTTATGAGTTGGTGATGCTGTTACACTGTGTTGTTGGGAAAATGTTGAAGGTTACTTTGACGATGTGAATAACGTGAGAAATTTCCTGTGTTGAAACCAGTGTCATTCTTTTTACAGCAGGCTTAATTTTATGGCCTTTTACGGCACCTCTGGAATGTGGATGGCCGACGCCTGCCCACCACACGATCTATGTGTGTTGCTAATGTTTGTTTTCTTTAAGAGTGCATGTGGAGGATTCAGCAGAAGTGGACAAGTGACATGAGAAAAAAAAAAAAAGGGATGCAGTGTTTATGGAATAGTTGAATATGGGCTCATTAGCCTGCCACTATTGAGCTCATAGTGATAAAATGGGTGGAGTGATATTGTTTAAGGAAAGTCACAGATTAAATTGTGGAATAAATTGGGATGATTCATGATTTGGGACAAATTATGGTAATAATAGTGATTTAATGATTGGGAAAACCTGCACATGATACTTGTCTGTTATGTTGAGTACTTTGTCACTCTCATGATCTACAGTTGGTTGCAAATGTGAAGTTTGATTTAACAGATTTGTCTTCCAGGATACAGGCTCCAGGTGGAGCTGGGAGTTAAACAAGCTTAACATGTGACTGCTGATTAATGTTTTTGCACAGGGTTACAGGTTGGAGTATGGCTGCTCCAAGTGGGAAACCCTGGAGATTGTTTTAGAGAGAATGTGCAACATTCTTGTGCATGTCTCATTGGGGAGTTGACACATGGTGAAAGCCACGTGGCAAGAGGAGTGTTATTTTGTAATCTGTAGATGTCGTGAGGTGCCATGACGAGAAGGAGTGGCTGAGAGGATCGTCCACAAGATGGGAGCTGAGGCCAGGAGAGAGGCTTCAGGAGGATCAGAGATCATCTTCAGCACAGCAGACATCACACAGAGAGCTGTGCTACTGAGCTTCCAGGAGATCAAGAGGAGACTTCCGACAGCAAGATTTTAAATAAAATGAAAGAGTCAATGTTGACGCTGAGGAAGACAACTAAGGTGTACGACGTGCTCTGCCTTAAATCTTCAGCAGCGTTGGAACATGAGAACCTGAGGGATGGAGAGAGCGTGCCAAGCTCCAAAAGTGACAGCGCAGAGGAAGTCCAGCGATGGAATTGTGATTCTGTGTGAGGCACAAATACTAGGAGACTGGGAAATAGTTGACACCACTTTTCCCAAGGATGAAGATTACCTAAAGTGTGTCACTTTGCCATGCAGATTTGATGCTCTGCAGAGAAGCCTTCTGTGAGGGAGAGATGTAAACAGACGAGCCTTTTATCTACATTTAATTTATGTCAACTTCTTTAGGCTGGTTATGGGGGGATTGGAGAGAAACGGTAGTGTTAGGTGTGACTGTTGTTATTGTAACTGTGATTTTTCTTATAAGTGAATTGCCCAGAGACAGACCTGAATCCATTCCAGCGACTCCATCATCACAGGCCACGGCGAAGTGAACCAAACGTAGTGAAACAGGTAAATCAGATGAGTGTTTTGATTATTATGGCGGTATACAGTTGGACTACGTTAAAGGGTCCACAATCTCGTATACATTTGATCTTTGTGCTGTCATTGAGTGCAAGGGCTTGCTGAACAGTTGAGTCCAACATCTTTAATGGCAGTACAAAATCAGATGGCGTTAGATATGTTGTTGGGAGAAAAAGGGGGCGTTTGCGCGATGTTTGGGGATATGTATTGTACTTTCATTCCAAATAACACAGTTCCTGACGGCTCTGTGATCCAAGTTCTGGAAGGCCTAAAGACGTTGTCCACCACAATGTATGAGCATTCGGGATTAGATGACCCGCTGGAAGCGTGGATGACCTCTGTCTTTGGGCAATGGAAAGATTTCATTATGTTAATTATGGTTTCTTTGTCTGTTTTTATTGCAGTATTAGTGACATGTGGGTGTTGTTGTGTGCCTTGTATCAGAGCCTTGTTCGTAAGACTCATCAATCGTGCTGTGGGAGAATCTGATACAAAGGCAGACACCATGATGCCACTTTTGGGAAATGGGGAGTCACAGTATGAAAACATTATGATGAGAGATTTAGTTTAGTTTTATCTGCCATAGGGCAGATTTGTAGGAATGTTTAGCTTATTTTAGAGTTTAGAAATGTGTTAACATAGAATGTAGAACTATTGTAGAGACATTGACACTGCCCTCAATATAATAAAGGCCTCACTGTGTCGTGAACTTAGGAGTAGATTGTAGGAGACCCCTCCCCTACTTGAACTGTGAAAGTAAAACAGAGAGGACTTAATGCTGAGTGGAAATTCCCCAGAGAATGTTTGGGTGGGGGTCTCAACATTTGTAACTGGATAACTGTGGTCTGGAACGGAGATGGGTTTTATGACCTCTAGGGAGTCACCTAAACCCAGTGTTTTAACTGTCATGCACACACATCCACACGCACACTCACTCATGTGCACACATACACCCAGGTATGCCTACACAGTCACACACGAGCACTCACATAGACACGTGGGAACGCGCACATGTAGGCATTCATGTGCTCGTGCACATAGACACAGAAAGAGTTTGCAGCACACCGTGGGGGGTTTTATGATAGGGTCGCCCCTACAAAACTGTGTTTCACAGACAAAGGAGTGAAGATTTTTTGCAGAGGGACACACCGGCCTCGTCTTCCCTTCTAGAAGTGCATGCTTAAATGAAGATGAATAAAGATGAATAAAGGTTTTGTGAAATGACTACTGAGTTCCGGTGCCGTCTCTGGATGCCTCGACGAATAAAAGAACCGGGGTAAAACTGATTTCGCAACAGACCTCCAAGTAAATAATTTGCCCACTCCAGCTCCTACGACCAAATACAAACAGTGGGGAAGAGAGTTAGCACAACCCACCACAACTTCCAAACTGTATTCATGCTAGCATTTATGGCGCCTAAAACACATTTATGATACACACATGCTACAGACTTATAACATCTAACAAAAAACAGGCTTAATAATGACAATAATTGAACTAAAATTGCAATCAGAAACATCCAGGTGGCTAAATATGCATTATATGTGTGTTTTTAAAGTGTTCGAAAGAAATGACACCCACCTCTCCCACAGGGGAATTGTAGAAAAGGGGAGAGGCAAAAGGGGTACACTGTATTTATAGGTGTAGATAACAGCAATGTTATGTTTGTCCATACTGCCTCCTGTTGCTGCTGTTACGGAGAGTTCCAGCAGGTGTCGTTGTGGTTCTCTCTAGAGCAGGGGTGTCAAACTCAAATACACAGTGGGCCAAAATTCAAAACTAGAACAAGGTCGCGGGCTAACATTAATATTTATTGAAAAATATCTTCCTCCAGATTTAAGAATGAATCTCTTCTTATGGACTCAAACAAGTTTTGCTGAAAAACTGAATGTGGAACAAGCAAAGCTTAATACTAAACAATGTATATATTAGCTGTATAATACCAGTAGGCCAGCTCTGATAGTAATTTGGTATGGCGGGCCAGAGTTTGACACCTATGCTCTAGGGGTTATGTGTACTTCCTGTTATGAGTGTACGGACGTTCATGTTGGCTGCTAATAAACGCCTGGCATACAGTTACAGTGGACTGGTTATTATAAGCAAAACCTACATGGTGTCAGAAGTGGGATATCCTAGAAAGCCTACACAGTCCAAGAAGAAAAGCGGAGCCGGCAAGGACGACGAAAAAAGCAATCACCGCACAACATGGCGGACGGATTCCGGCGCCCAGATCCTCTCATCTTTGACGGCAACGTCGCTGAAAACTGGCGTAAGTTCGAGCGCGAATATGACATCTTTATCGCCGCTGCCCATAGTGACAAAAATGCTAAGACTAAGGCCTATATACTCCTCAATCTGGCAGGACCAGAGGCCATTAAAAGAGAGCGATCATTCACGTATGCCCCCGCAGTAA
Organism: Simochromis diagramma; assembly: GCF_900408965.1. Classification (NCBI taxonomy): domain Eukaryota; kingdom Metazoa; phylum Chordata; class Actinopteri; order Cichliformes; family Cichlidae; genus Simochromis; species Simochromis diagramma. The sequence continues at coordinate 5,281,759 of NW_024387416.1, read as the reverse complement.
TATCAGCTGAAGGCATAGAAGAAGTCGCCGCGGAATCAAGGGAAGATCCCGCATGTCTAAAGAGAAAGTTCAGGGAAATCTGCAACCCAGAGACCAATGTCATAATGGAGAGGCATAACTTTAACAAAAGACAACAGAAACCCAGTGAAACCATTGAAGCATATGTGAGCACGTTAAAGAACATGGCCAGAACCTGCAGCTTTGGTGCACTACAAGACGAGCTAATCAGAGACAGATTAGTATGTGGTATAACCAGTGACAGCGTCAGACGTTCCCTGCTTAAAGAGTCGGAACTCACTCTTGCCAAGGCGGTGCGTATATGCCAAATAAACGAGCTCACAGATCAACATAGCAAAGCCCTCTCTACACCAAAGCATACTACATCTGCTAGTGTGGACACTGTACAGATTAAACATGGCAAGTTCAAAAGGAAAACAAATAAACTTCTAACGAACATTCAAAATTGCAGAAACTGTGGCGGTTCGCATCCAGCCAAAAGGGAGCAATGTCCTGCTTTCGGACAACAGCATCACGTCTGCAAAAAATACAATCATTACAAAAAACAATGCAAATCCGCAAAACCACATCACAGAAGCAAGCAAGTGAACCAAATTTCAGAGGATGCTGACCCAGACAGTGATGAGACATTTTGCATTGAGCACCTAACAATGGAGGGTGAGAACAATCACAACAAAGAAGGATACTGCACAGTCAAAGTTTCTGATAAGGCCCTCAAACTAAAAGTAGACACTGGGGCAAAATGTAACGTAATCTCACTAGACACTTACAGAAAGATCGGCAACAACGAAACCCTATTCAAGTCACAAAAACAGGTAAATCTTGTTGCTTTCGGAGGCACGAAGATCAAGACCACAGGCACAGTTACTCTCAAGTGCAAGCTAGCTGGACAGTTATATGACCTGCAATTCCAAGTTGTAAAACACGATGTGCAACCCATCATCGGATTAAAGGACAGCATGCGAATGAAACTGGTTAGTTTCAGCAAGGAAGTCTACCAGGTTGACACAGATCAGGATGAGACACTAGCGCAGAAAGTGTTTCATGAATACACAGACCTGTTTGAAGATGAAGTCGGTGACTTACCTGTAACTTACTCAATGAAACTCATTCCAAACGTGTCACCTGTCGTCAACCCTCCAAGACGCGTTCCTGTTCCTATGCAGAAAAGAGTTAAAGAGGAACTCCAAAGAATGCAGGCCCTGGGAGTAATTGAACCAGTGGAGGAGCCCACGGAATGGGTATCCAACATGGTCGCAACACACAAAAAGAATACAGATGATGTTCGTATCTGCATTGATCCAAGGGATCTGAACAAGGCACTAATGCGACCTCACCATCCCATGCAAACTGTGGAGGAAGTAGCTGCTCAGATGTCGGGAGCAACCATCTTCTCAGTTCTGGATGCAAAGAGCTCCTTCTGGCAAATCAAATTAGATCCTGCCTCATCTCTTCTCACTACATTTGCAACACCTTTCGGCAGATTCAAATTCCTGAGGATGCCCTTTGGCATCAACACCGCTTCTGAAGTCTTCCAGAGAGCCATGGAACAAATATTCATGGGATATCCATGCGCAGTGATTGTGGACGACATCATAGTGGGAGGCAAAGGAATAGAGGAGCATGACAAAAATTTAAAAAAGGTTCTGGAGCGGGCCAGACAAGTAAAACTCAAACTGAATCCAAAAAAGTGCAAGTTCAGACTTAAAGAAGTGAGCTACGTGGGACACATATTCACTGACGAAGGGCTAAAAGCAGATCCAACTAAAATCTCCGCGATCAATGAAATGCCACCACCAGAGGACAAGACGTCTCTCCAACGTTTCCTGGGAATGATCAACTACCTGGGCAAGTTCATCCCAAACTTAAGTGAACTGTCAGCACCTCTTCGTCAGTTGCTTCACAAGGATGTGGTGTGGAGCTGGACTCAACATCAGCAGGATGCTTTCAACAAACTTAAAACATGCCTCACTAGCCCACCAGTACTTCAATACTATGACATGCACAAGCCAGTGACTCTCACATGTGACGCTTCCCAGCATGGTCTAGGGGCTGCATGCCTTCAGGACGACAAACCTGTGGCATATGCATCAAGAACTCTAACTCCAACGGAGAGAAGGTACGCTCAGATAGAGAAGGAGTTACTAGCTGTAGTGTTCGCATGTTACAGGTTTTACGACTACATCTACGGAAAGCCAGTGGTGATTGAAACTGACCACCAGCCTTTGGTCACAATCCAAAACAAACCTTTCCACACAGTCCCGGCACGGCTACAGCGCATGATGCTACGATTACAAAAGTTCAACTTGACCCTGGTGTACAAGAAAGGCAAACACCTTTACATCGCAGACACACTCTCTCGCACACCAACGCTGGATGAGCAACCTCTAAAGGAAGAGGGGCGCGACTTCGAGGTAATGTCACTTCAGCTCATATCACCAAAACGCCTACAAGAGCTCACCGAACACACCTCGAAGGACGCTACCCTACAGACGCTTGCTCGCTACATCCAGCAGGGGTGGCCAAAACAAGCAAGTAGTGTGCCTATAGAAATAAAACCATTCTTCAGCTACCACGATGAACTAATCATCGACAACAATGTCATTATGAAAGGCAACAGAGCCATCGTTCCAGCATCACTACATGATACCTATCTGCAGGAACTACACAAGGGACATCCAGGCATGGAGTCTACAAAAAGGAGAGCAAGGGACAGCGTATTCTGGCTGACAATAAACTCTGACATTGAGAACAAAGTCAAATCATGCAGCATTTGCAACAGTCTAAAGCCTCACCAACAAAAACAACCCCTGAAACTACACCAAATTCCTGATCTTCCCTGGTCCATCACAGCCACAGACATATTCGAATGGGACAATCGCCACTACCTCGTGCTCGTGGATTCATATTCTGGATGGTTTGAAATAGATAAACTTGAAAACCTAACATCTGCCTCAGTCATTAACAAACTCAAACACCACTTCTCAGTACATGGGATACCACAGAAACTGTACTCAGATAATGGCATCCAGTTTACCAGCCAGACCTTTCGTGAGTTTACCACACACTCGGAGTTCATACATGTCACAAGCAGCCCTGAGTTACCTCAGTCAAATGGACTCAGTGAAAGAGCTGTCCGGAGTGCTAAAAGACTCCTTGAAACATCAAAAAGAGATGGAACTGATTTCTATTTGAACCTGTTACATCTACGCAACACACCACGAGACAACATTCTTGGCTCACCAGCACAGAGGCTGCTATCAAGACGAACGCGGTCAACCATTCCTGTGTGCAAAAGACTGCTAACACCAACAGCAAAAGTGACAACCACTATCAAAACTCAACTCACAAAAAAGCGTAAAACTCAAAAACAGCACTACGACAAGTCCAGCAAGCTGCTCAGTCCATTAACACCAAACGAGGTGGTGAGATTACAAACACAGAGAGGACATGACAAGATTGGAGTTGTAAGTAAAGTATGTGCTGAACCTCACTCATATGTCGTTGAGTCGGGTGGAAAAGAATACAGGCGCAACAGACAACATCTTCTGCCTGTGAGTGAGCCTCAACCCGAAAAGCTCGCTACAACTCAAGATGAACTGGACTCATCTCGAAGAGCGGATGAATCTGAACCTTATATAACATAAACCAACAAACATGAAACAGTTCAAGTTCAACTCGACCCACCACAACATGGCACAAAACAGCAGGAACAGGTGATAACACCTACAAAATGCCAAGTACGTTCTGATGACAACTTGTACCGAACCAGATCTGGTAGAGTGTCTAAACCGAATAGTAAATACGTGGATTAAAAGCACACTGGTGCTGTATTTTCTGTTTTGAAATGTGTTTTATCTTGTGTTATGTTATTGCATACTTGTCGCAGTTATGACAATGATTACTGTGAATTTCATTTGATAATTGAAGCCTCATTTTGTTTTGTAATCCATAACCTGATAAGTTCTTCAATTACGGTGGTGTTGTTTGATTTGGGTTTGCCTGAAAAGTGCAAAACTAAGAAGAAGAAAAAAAACTGAAAAGATAACAGCAATGTTATGTTTGTCCATACTGCCTCCTGTTGCTGCTGTTACGGAGAGTTCCAGCAGGTGTCGCTGTGGTTCTCTCTAGGGGTTATGTGTACTTCCTGTTATGAGTGTACGGACGTTCATGTTGGCTGCTAATAAACGCCTGGCATACAGTTACAGTGGACTGGTTATTATAAGCAAAACCTACAATAGGATTGCACCAAAGAAGAAGAAGAAAAGAATGAGGAGGGGCTCTAACTGATAATGAACATAACTACAGGCTTGGAGGTCCTAAAAGTCAGGTATAAAAGAAGAATGGTTTGGGGGTTAAGAACACATTTTGGGTAATTATAAAATGTGATTTATGACCCTGTTACACTAGGTTGTAGGCACAAGACTTGAATAATAAGCTAAGTCACTAGAAAGTAATATATAAACAATGCTGACAACCTAAATATCCAAAAGAAATGGTGACAAAAACCCAAACATTAATTATTCAAAAAAAGGTGTGAGCCCAAAAATCTCAAAACAAGAGGCAGGTACAGTGATATTTATTAACAGCATGTAGAAGTGTTACTTCTGATGCGTGGAAATCCCACAGTGGAAATATTATTATTATCATTTCTAAGAGTATAACAATTTTAATTGGAATGAAAAGAAAAGCAGAAGATCGATACCAAAACGTGCAGTATCGCACACCACTACCCACAATGCATTGCGGCCTGCCGTCAATCCCGAAGCGCGCTAATTTTGAAATAACACACCACGTGATTACGTTGTGCAGCTGAGTCACGTGACGCACAGCAACAAATCGCTGCAGAGCTAGGTAAAGGGGGCGGAGTAAAGTGTGTGCGCTGGAGAGGACTCGAGCAGAGAGAGCTGCTTTTTCGTGAAACGGGAGTAAAGTAGTAAACCTACAGGATCATATACAACTACCTACTTTTCAATCGATATCTGCATCGATCTACCCACCGCTGTCTCTTGGATTGTAGCTGAGATCAGCGCGAACCACGTGTGTCTCAGTTTCCTGATCTGTTAACTGTGTTTGGAAAGGCTTCTAGCTTAATCACGGAGTTCTCTTGTTTGTGGGCTCATCTAAAGGTAAGCACGGAGCTAACTTTGATGTGGTTTTAATTTATGTTTTTCTCTGGTGAGAATAATAGATTGCTTACTTTATATTGAAGTTAGGGAGACTGTAGAGTTTGCGATTGCTTGCAATATTATAATATGGCGGTTGCTAGGAGGTAAGAATACATATAACAAAATAATCTTGGAATATGAACAAAAGGATGGAGTGCAGGGGAGGAGAACAACCAACCCCCAGGACATGAAGCCACGGGTACAAGCCTGGGGGAGGGCAATCAGCCTTTAGTGGACAATTATGTTATGAAAAATGACGTATTAACTACTACAAAACACTGACCTTTGTGGAAATGCTTGGAGCAGACTAACAAGTGAGCTGGAGTGTTCTGCGACGTTATATTTGTCTTCGAATGGTGTGAAATGTGAAAGCCTGCATGCCATAGTTTGCCCTAGTGGCAAGCATGCAGGCTTGTCACTAGGGCTGGGCCATATTATACCGTTCACGGTAATACCGGTACAATGTTAGGCAACGATAAGAAAATGGACTATTGCGATAGAATATGGGTAAAACACGCACGCGCAGTGCCTTTGTTTTCATACGCACATGGCCGAAAAAGCATGGCGGCAACAGAGAATGAGAAGGGAGAAAGCGGATCGTTGAGTGAAACGGATGAACCAGAATTAGTTTGTAAAATGGTTCCACTTCAGTAATGTGGAGCTGGTTTGGTGTTTGTCCGTCAGATACACAACAAAGCACATTTTTTTTTGTAGAAAAAGCAAGCGGGCCCTCGTTATTGCCATATTTGTTGGACTAAGGCGCTCGTAAATCTGGGAGTAATCTGGGTCCTAAACTCCGTCCCTTCAGGTCCCAAAGTCAAACGAACACTGCAGCATCACTGAGTTAAAAGCTTCTAAATTCTTTCTTAAATCTCTGAAGGATGTGGCCCTGCCACTACCCGATCTGTACCAGAAACCAGATACAATGCCGGACACTGTTTCTTCTTCTATGTTTATCAGTGGCTTGTACATGCATGTACATGCAGTGCTGCCGTCTTCCGTTTCAGTCAGTTATTACGCTCTTTAATCCTACTACATATTTCTGCTTCTTTCGGGCTTTTACAAAGCTTCAAAAAAAAGAAAAATATATATATATTAGGGGTGCAACGATACACAAAATTCACAATTCAGTTCGATATTTTTTCAATAGAAAAAAATGTTCATGCCTTTGTAATTTGTCATTTATTAAAATTATAAATATATATTTTAACAAGTACAGTTTTTAAATTTAATGTTGCTGAAACAACCAAGTAATAAAAAATAAATCTATCTAATTGAGGAATCACTCATCTTTGGAAATGAGAGACATTTCTCTGTAATAAACTCTTTCCTAAATAAAAGCTATACTATACGCTTCTTCTGGGCTATATTCTCAGCAGCATATTAAACACATCAGGTCCCAATAAGGAGAATCGTGTGCTAATGACTCTGGTAAAGTTTGTAGCATGTGTGCTTGTTGTTTCAGTCTGCTTCCACTTGTCTTTGCACTAGGATGATGTCGGCGTAAATGTGCAGTCCTATTCATTGTGTTCCCACTAGTGCTGTCAGCGTTAATCTGAAATGACGTTAACGCCACAACACGGCAAATCTCCGTTAACGAGCTACCGCGGGGCTAACTGCGCTAACACAATAGTTCCCACCCATGTAATTGAGCATTGCGTGGCACATCCAACATACTGTTTTACTTTTGTCCATGACGCGCTTACCTTAAGGGTCATACTTCACATGAAGACCAAAATAGTTCCAAAGGCCAGATCTGAATGAGGGTGGGGGAGGTTCAATTTGCCATGTTGCAACGAGCTTAGCTACTGTCTTGCTAGCTTGTGCTGCGCTCAGTGGATCTGCGCTCGACGGTGGAGCCTAGGCGGAGTAGTCGAATGCAGATCCACTGAGCTCTCAACACAGACAGCATCATCAGAAGAAAAGTTGATAAAATAAATAAAAATTTTGTATTGTTTGATACATATGCGTACCGAACTGAAAGCACTGTATCAAACGGTTCAATATCGATATCGATTGATACTTTTTTTTTTTTTTACAACAGGAGTAACAGGAGCAGAAGAGTCTGTTGGAGCAGCAGAGGAACAATTTCAGCCATTTGGACTCAGCTCAGCCACTACAGAGGAAAAAATGTCTTCAACACAAAAGGTGAGAAAAACATCACAGACAACACAACACTTATTGAAACTGTGTGTTCAGCTGGTTGGTTTTTAAAAACCCGTTAACAGCAGCTTTATCTTTTCTATCCTGGGCTCATCCATATATACAGAATCTACATTCAAAATCAGAAACCACAGAAGTCACAAGAAAATACAGAGATCATATTTTATCTACACACATTGAAACAACAATATCATCAGTTGAACTCAAAAAAATTTTGTGAAATAAAAGATTTTCTCCGCTGATCAATATTTCCTAATGTCATTTTAATTATACAGTGGGGCAAAAAAGTATTTAGTCAGCCACCGATTGTGCAAGTTCCCCCACTTAAAATGATGACAGAGGTCAGTAATTTGCACCAGAGGTACACTTCAACTGTGAGAGACAGAATGTGAAAAAAAAATCCATGAATTCACATGGTAGGATTTGTAAAGAATTTATTCGTAAATCAGGGTGGAAAATAAGTATTTGGTCACCTCAAACAAGGAAAATCTCTGGCTCTCACAGACCTGTAACATCTTCTGTAAGGAGCTTTTCTGTCCCCCACTCGTTACCTGTATGAATGGCACCTGTTTGAACTCATCATCTGTATAAAAGACACCTGTCCACAGCCTCAAACAGTCAGACTCCAAACTCTACCATGGCCAAGACCAAAGAGCTTTCGAAGGACACCAGGAAAAGTATTGTAGACCTGCACCAGACTGGGAAGAGTGAATCTACAATAGGCAAGCAGCTTGGTGTGAAAAAATCAACTGTGGGAGCAATCATCAGAAAATGAAAAACATACAAGACCACTGATAATCTCCCTCGATCTGGGGCTCCACGCAAGATCTCATCCCGTGGGGTCAAAATGATCATGAGAACGGTGAGCAAAGATCCCAGAACCACACGGGGGGACCTGGTGAATGACCTGCAGAGAGCTGGGACCAAAGTAACAAAGGTCACCATCAGTAACACACTACAACGGCAGGGAATCAAATCCCGCAGTGCCAGACGTGTTCCGCTGCTGAAGCCAGTGCATGTCCAGGCCCGTCTGAAGTTTGCCAGAGAGCACATGGATGATACAGCAGAGGATTGGGAGAATGTCATGTGGTCAGATGAAACCAAAGTAGAACTTTTTGGTATAAACTCAACTCGTCGTGTTTGGAGGAAGAAGAATACTGAGTTGCATCCCAAGAACACCATACCTACTGTGAAGCATGGGGGTGGAAACATCATGCTATGGGGCTGTTTTTCTGCCAAGGGGACAGGACGACTGATCCGTGTTAAGGACAGAATGAATGGGGCCATGTATCGTGAGATTTTGAGCCAAAACCTCCTTCCATCAGTGAGAACTTTGAAGATGAAACGAGGCTGGGTCTTCCAACATGACAATGATCCAAAACACACCGCCCGGGCAACAAAGGAGTGGCTCCGTAAGAAGCATTTGAAAGTCCTGGAGTGGCCTAGCCAGTCTCCAGACCTCAACCCCATAGAAAATCTGTGGCGGGAGTTGAAAGTCCGTGTTGCTCGGCGACAGCCCCAAAACATCACTGCTCTCGAGAAGATCTGCATGGAGGAATGGGCCAAAATACCAGCTACTGTGTGTGCAAACCTGGTAAAGACCTATAGTAAACGTTTGACCTCTGTTATTGCCAACAAAGGTTATGTTACAAAGTATTGAGTTGTATTTTTGTTATTGACCAAATACTTATTTTCCACCCTGATTTACGAATAAATTCTTTACAAATCCTACCATGTGGATTCATGGATTTTTTTTCTTCACATTCTGTCTGTCACAGTTGAAGTGTACCTCTGGTGCAAATTACTGACCTCTGTCATCATTTTAGGTGGGGGAACTTGCACAATCGGTGGCTGACTAAATACTTTTTTGCCCCACTGTACCTCTCTTTGTGTCACATCATTGTAATGTGATACTATCACCAGAAGGTGGTGGTAACACACCAGCAATGTGTTTGTTGACATGTTTCATTCCACTGACGGAGGGAGTTTCAGTTTGTTCCACGACTGCATTTCACTCACTGCCTCTGTCACTGCAGGACCAACATGGAGCAAGAAGTCAGCACTCTCAGGAGGCTGACAAACCTCACAGAAGAAAGGGAGAGAAAACGTACAGCTGTGATTTGTGTGGAAAGTCTTTTACCCTGGCTGGAGGCTTAAAAAGACACCAACTCATGCACAGTGGAGTTAAACCTTACAGCTGTGACTTGTGTGGAAAGTCTTTTACCCTGGCTGGAGCCTTAAAGAAACACCAACTCATCCACAGTGGAGTTAAAGCATACAGCTGTGACTTGTGTGGAAAGTCTTTTGCCCGGGCAGGAGACTTAAAGAAACACCAACTCATCCACAGTGGAGTTAAAGCGTACAGCTGTGAGTTGTGTGGAAAGTCTTTTACCCTGGCTGAAGATTTAAAGAAACACCAACTCATCCACAGTGGAGTTAAATCTTACAGCTGTGAGTTGTGTGGAAAGTCTTTTACCCTGGCTGGAGCCTTAAAAACACACCAACTCATCCACAGTGGAGTTAAAGCATACAGCTGTGACTTGTGTGGAAAGTCTTTTGCCCGGGCAGGAGACTTAAAAAGACACCAACTCATCCACAGTGGAGTTAAAGCGTACAGCTGTGAATTGTGTGGAAAGTCTTTTACCCTGGCTGGAGGCTTAAAAAAACACCAACTCACCCACAGTGGATTTAAAGCGTATAGCTGTGAATTGTGTGGAAAGTCTTTTACCCGGGCAGGAGACTTAAAAAGACACCCAACTCATCCACAGTGGAGTTAAAGCGTACAGCTGTGAGTTGTGTGGAAAGTCTTTTACCCTGGCTGGAGGCTTAAAAAAACACCAACTCACCCACAGTGGATTTAAAGCGTACAGCTGTGAATTGTGTGGAAAGTCTTTTACCCGGGCAGGAGGCTTAAAAAAACACCAACTCATCCACAGTGTAGTTTAAGCACACTACTGTGGCTTGTGTGGTAAAGCTTTTGCTCATAGTCGAAACTTACAGAAGCATCTAGTTACCCACTCTGGAATTAAGGTGTACAGCTGCGATTTTGTGGAAAAAGGTTCAGTGACAAACAGTACCGAAATATTCACCTACGGATTTACACTGGAAATTATGTTTCCTGCTGTGATCAGTGTGGGAAACTGTTTACAACAGATGCACAGTTACAACGACACATGTTTAGCCACTCTGAGGAGAGACCTTACAAAAGTGAACTGTGTGAGAAGACTTTTAAAGTTCCACATCACCTGAAAAAAAACACCAACAGATCCACACCAGAAATTAACTCTACAAGTGCAGTTACTGTGAGGATGTATTGATTTTTTTTATCTTGTAATTTTAACCTGATTGTTTGGAGCAAGTCTGATCAGTAAACTTACGGAGTTATACTGAATGAACAGTTTGGAAAAATGAAGAGTCATTTTAGCTCGGTAAGCTGAGTGTTTTAATGTAAACAGTAAAACGTAGTTGGACATTGGCAGAGATCACTTACGCTGTCACTGTTTAGAAGCAGAGCAACACAGATGGATCCAGTTCTCAACCCTGTCGTCACTGTGGGGGAAAACGTTTCTCTGTGACCTTTGTGGAAAAACCTCCAATCATCAACGGGACCTTAAACCACGTCAACGTAGACACACTGGGCCCTATTTCAGGAAGCCGGTTTAGAAAACTCAGAGTGAAAAACGATACTCAGGGTTGAGTAACCCTGGTTGAGTAACTGTCCAACTCGGAATATTCTGTTTCAGAAAGGCTGATAACAAGTAGTTCAATCAACGCGGAGTTGCTTTAACCCCAAGTTAAGCGCGCGCACGAGGATACATAAAGCCCTGATTAGTGGAGCACAGATTAAAGCGAGTCACCATGGAGACGGAGGGAAAGAAGGCACGGTCAATGTATTTTACAGCGCTTGAGGCTGAAATTCTGATGGCAGCATATGCTGATAACATGCAAATTTTGCAGAAAAAAAGTAACACAGCCTCAGCTGCAAAAGAAAGGGAGCATGCATGGCAAAACATAGCCGACAGTCAATGCGTGAGTGTTAATTTAAACATTGATCTAGGGATTTCCACCCATTTAACACGTTATTTATTATATTTCATTTTTTATTTTATACATTTTATTTCGTGATGTGATGTGAGCGCAGGTGCAACCCAACAGGCCAAACGTTCCTGGCAGCAAGTAAAAATGAAATATAAAAATATAGTCCAAACAGGTAAGGTGAAATTGTATTATGAGCCATAGTGCTTGATCTGTTTGTCCTATGTAAATCAATTGCAGTTAGAGGCTACATTAATTTTCTTTCTGTAAGCGCTTATTGAAATTATCTGAGCACATTACAAGTAAATATTTGCTTACTCTGTATGCTCAAATGTGACACGTTATGGCCACTAGAAAAAAAGCGGAGGCCCGAAAAACAGGTGGGGGTCCTCCACCACCACCACTCACAGAGCCTGGCCATTTGGTTTCCACATTTGTGATAATGTTAGCAGCATCACATATGATCTTCACAGTGCAGAGAACACAAATTAGCATCCATTACTATAATGAAATAATTTGTTAGTGTGAAATGCTACAGGGAACTATGTACCTGTACATTAATGCTGTGGAAAGACTTCCTGTTCACATAGTCTCCTTCATTTACTGAAGGAGCAATGATTGGAATGTGAGTGCCATCTCTACAGCCAATCACGCCTGGGAACCGTGAAAATAAATGTAAAATTTAAGTAGTAGTTCAAGTATCACCACATCATGAATTAAGTTTTGTTCATCCTGATACCTGCAATTTTGTGGAATCCCTCTTTGATAAATCTTGTGGGTCTATGACCAGGGAACACCACAGACGAGTACAGGAGACGTTTCAGTTCAACTGTAACATTCCTGATTGCCCGACAGACGGTAGCCTTGGAAACGTGCTCAGCGTCATCAATATTATACAGAAAGCTCCCGTTTGCAAAAAACCGAAGTGCAATACAAATAATATGTACAGAACTGAGAGAATGTCCGCGATGTGTCACATAAGCAATATTAGGCCTGAGGATGCTATCCAAATAAATTATAGATTGTGCTGAACAATGGTAACGTTCACACAGAAAATCATCAGGAAATGATAAAATGTCCAAACGCGCTCTAATCACTCTCTCCCGGCGGAGAGCTCTGCGGAGAATTTGGGCTTCAACATCTACTGGCTCTTCAAGGAAGGGGCACGCCATGTCTGACACTTCCTACAGTCAGGTTTCCGACAAAGAGGCGGAGAAAGTCAGGGTTAGTTGAAGTAAACCTGCTAGGGGGCAGGTTAGCTTCACGGAGTGTGTCGTCATAGTAACTCACTCAGGATTAATCTAAACTCGCTTTGTGAAACCGAAAACCCAGAGTTTTCGTTAACTCAGGGTATACTTACTCAGAGTTTGCACTAAACCGGCTTCCTGAAATAGGGCCCTGGGCCCTGTTTCAGGAAGCCGGAAACTCTGAAACTCCTGAAATCCCTCAATCAGGAGTTCTTGCTCTGCTGCCGAAAAATTTAGGTGACCATGATGAGAGAGACAGACAGAGTCTGGCTCAGATGCTGGCAGTTCTCGCTGAAGTCTACCGGTAGCATCTCCTTTCAGGCCAGGATAGACGAATGTCACCGAGCAGTGACTAAGTTTGTGGTAAAAGGCTTGCACCTTGCACAGCAGATGCCCCCGATTTTCGGTAAGTGAATGTGTTTAATTGTAGGCAGGGACATTACTGGATATTCTTGTGTAATTGCTACAGAATAATTTATGTTATACTTTGTTATTGCTACAGAAGAATATTTTTTTTATTATTCTACATTTACAATTTTTTTTTTCCTGGGACCCTGTGACACCCCATTGAAGAGCCGTAGGCTGGATCTCTTAACCCTTTAAGACCTACCATAGAACCAAGTCCGCCAGAGCTTATATTATATTTTTACATGCTGTGGAGCCATTTTTGGGAGCATTTCAAGTTGCTATACATAAATACAACCATTATAGCCCAAATTTTAATAATATGTATGCATTAAGTGCATAGTAATTACATAAATTGCAAAAAAAGTGCAATAAACTACAAAAAAATTGAAAATCGTTTTTGATTTTTTAACATATATTTCTAGTTAGAGAAATTTAAGAGGCTTATCCCTCAAAACTGTAAATACAAAAAAGTTGCACAAACTAGTTTCCCACCACAGAAAACTTATTTTGAGTGTCTTCATAGTTTTATTTTTGAAATACACCAATTTTCATATACTGCAGGAAAAACGAAAATAAATATTACAATGCAAATTTGCAAAATAACAGCATATGCATCAAAATAAACTATTTCCAGCAGTGCAATATGAGTCCTAAGCATCCCAGAAACAACACAGAAAGTCATAAAGTCAAACATAACTTTTAAAAACACCAGTATAGGCTCATGGTAAAAAACTACATTTCCGCAAAATGACGTCACTTCCGGTTTCGGCCATGTCATGGCGGACATGCGACAGTTCACGCTGATGGACGTAGGAAGTGTTACAAACGGCTGATCGGATCGGCAAAGCGTGTTTCTGGAATATTATGTTTTTGTTGCTGCAAGCGCTTTTTATGCAATTTTTGCAAAGCTATATGTGGAAGGAAACTGTGACCTAGGACAAGCTGATGGCATAAGATGTAAGTACAACTCCTCCGGTTTCATATGCAAAAAAAATTATTGTGCTAGCTTACGTGATTGCAGTGCTACCGGGATTTTAAAATAGTTACGCAAAATGGAGCGTGTCCGCTCCGACCGGCTTTAAAGGGTTAAGATCTCACTGCTGGGTTTGTAAGGCCATGTTACTCCTAAATTTCTATCTTGTTCAAAGAGAAGATATAAAACAAAGTTCTAAGCTAGCTTAGTGTTCTCCTTTTTAAAAAATAGAATCAATAAGAGAATCGATAAAGAATCAAATTGTTAAACAGAATCGAAAATGGAATCGGAATCGTGAAAATCTTATCAATACCCATCCTTAAAGCGAGGTACGAAGAACGGACCCCTGGACTGAAATCACTGGATCACAATGAATCTGAAGAGAGAGAAAGATCCTCTTCTGGCTTCAGGGTTGGACTTAAAAACCTTGAGATCAGGCTCCACAGAGTTCAGATGGAATCTCCTGTAAAGAGTGTCAGCTGATGTCACATTTGGATCTGATGAGGTAGCTCTGATTTCTGGACCTGCAGTGAATAATCCTGAATGTTACATTTAGGAAGCTGCATGTATAGATATGTACATCTATACATGCAGCTTCTCTGTCACTGTCACTACATGCAGGGCGATCAAAATTACTGATATGGATATATATATCAATTTCTTTCATTTGAACTTTCTTAGTTTTTCCAAAATTAACTTCTTTTTGTTAAAATGTATTCATTTCAAAGAAATGTTAAATGTTAAAAACGGCAGCACACATAAGGACCCTTTTGTTAATTCAAATTCTATTAAACATCTATTTTTGGCTCCTCCTTTCACTTTAGTGTATTTACTGTATCGTTGAAGTCCACATGTTGTTTTAATGAATTAATTTTGATCCACATGTTCTGCAGCTGTTTTCTTGTTAATTTGAAGTTTGCATTATGAAATCCTGAAAATGTTAAAGCGTTAGTTATATTTGATGAACTCTGTGTAAAGTTTGTCTTATTAAACAGTTTGGTGTGAAAAATAAAGAAATGGTCTCAGAACAAGAAGTTTGAGCCCTGATTTCAGATTCAAACTAATTTAACTGTTTTCGGTGGTACATGTGGAGGTTTCTCAGGGGAGGAGACTTGGCTGTTCTCCACTCACACTGGCTGAAATGGTGAAAATGCTGTTATCATAGGATGAAATGAGGATTTGTTCCTCATTAACGAGTTGGGGGCACAAAAAATACTTTTCTTTCTTATTCTCATTTAAAATATCTAGCTTTTATTAAATAATTATCTGAATCTTGTGAACAAAGTTTTTATCTGACGTAAAATGTATAGAAATCATACATATACCAACAAGACAGTGTACATCACTGTCACAACAGCATTTGTTTTCATTCAAAGGCTTTTTGGCTTTAATACCTGGTGGGCCGGTCTCTAGTCAAAATGCCCGATTTTTTTGTCCCAGTCCAGCAGTGTCACCATGCCAGCTGACTGTATGTCATCATCAGCCAGTGTTGTTCTTAGTGGTTAAAATCTCATTCTAATAAGAGTTAAAAGCGCATTCGGTTATTAGGTTTACAGGGTTACTGAATTATGGTTAACAGTTTGTAGAATTTTTTTTAACATTATCTGCCAATTACATCTGCCACCCTTCTCCAAATCTGTGCCCTTACCTGGCCCCCCCAACAAAAAAATTTTCTAGACACGCACACACCACTGCTTGGTGGGTATGCAAGTGAAGAGAGAGACTACATCAAAGGACACCATGGTTTCATCTGGATCCAAGGTAAATTTCTGGACCTTGTCGGTGAAGTCGGTGGAGTTCTTGATGTGGTGTGCGGTGTTTCCCACGAGAGGTGCAAGGATGGTAGCAAGTAGTGGTGGGCTGGTGGGGGTTGTTAAGTTGTTTACATATTAATTATATATATTTTATATATATTTTTTTGTTGTTGAGAATTTTAATTGTAATTTTTGTATTATAGTTTATCAACAGTATTTGTTTTAATTTGTTTACTGGTTTGCGTGCACTTAAGATTAAAAAAAAAAATAAAAAAAAAAGATCGCCACCAGGGCAGACTCGATGGCATTTTCATGCTTCGCAGCATCATTTATTCTTACAATAATCACACGGTTGCTTTAACAGTACATTCAACGACTTCAGCTCTCCCGCTGGCAGCCGTACACATCACCACCACCAACCCTGCAGCGGCATCGCAGAACACACCCTGCCACATACCCCCCTCGCCCGCTTCACCTCACCTCGCGAGCAGGCGAGGGAATCGGCCCAGACCATCGGCGCCCCATGCCCCAGCCCAGCGACGGGGAAGTGTCCACTCTGGCGGTCGCCCGCGCCTCCAGCGGAAGCCCCGGAGCTGGCCTAATGGCCACCCATATGGCAAGCAGCAGCGGCGCAGTAGGCGTGGAAGTGAGCTGGGGTTCACAGGCAGCTGGACAGATGGCCGGCACGCAGGACTGTGCAGCCTGCGTGCCGAAGTGGACAGCATGCACCCCCGCACACCTCGACCTCCGTCTCCAGCTTGGCAGGCGCGCCAGCCTCCGGCTCGTGATCACACGGTTGCTGTAACAGTAGCCTACATTCAACGGCTGCAACCCTCCTGCTGCCAGCTGTACACATCAACACCAAAAACAACAACAGCACAAGCAGCGCACAGGTTTTAAGCCGGCGAGGCATCATTGTAGATGCCGTGAAGGTGAGTCCATCTCATCTGCAGCGGCATCGCAGACCACGAGCCGCAACAATAATAAAACATTTTTTATTTAATTATAAATAAATAATTTCTCCTAATTATGTCCTGGGTTTTAACTAATTAATTATACCAAAGGAAACATCACACAAACACTTAAGGTCATGAAAATTAATTGCGATTTAGCAATTCAATGAGACATCCACCTTATTTATTGAAAAGTATCGTATCAGTATTGGTATCAGCGATACTGGCCCGAATTTACTTGGTATCGGATTGATACCAAAATATGCAGTATCGCACACCACTAATGTTTGGGAGTTCCCTTTCAGTCGATTCACTCGGTACAACACATAAGTATGGGATATCACGCCCTCGCGTGTCCTGGCTGAAGAAACCTTTAATCACGCCTTTAAGGCAGATGACGTGTGATGACACGCACACGGCCCCGCCTGCACATATAGCCGCTGTCATCACAGTCATCCCTCAGTTCTTACGCTCTTCACCTCGCTGAGAACACCTCTGCTGAATTGGGCTAGCTAGCTGCTGCTAGTTAGCTCCATTGTCTGCCGACTTGAACTTAGCTTAACTGCCCCTGTTGGTGTTAGCCTCCACCGCAGAATTGGTGTGTAGGCTGCCCACGGAGCGCTAACTTCAAGTTTTCCCGTGCAGTGTTTTGCTTTGCATTTTGGAATGTACTCCAAACCGAAGCGAGCAAAGCAGAAATCTTCTGTTCGCCCCTGTCCTCAGG
This sequence comes from Simochromis diagramma, assembly GCF_900408965.1. Lineage (NCBI taxonomy): Eukaryota > Metazoa > Chordata > Actinopteri > Cichliformes > Cichlidae > Simochromis > Simochromis diagramma. Next base: position 5,264,316 of record NW_024387416.1, on the reverse strand, counting down.
GATGCGGTTTCTTTGCACGACAGCGACCAGCACGATGCCTGCCCTGTCTGCCTGGGGATCGTCCACGCTAGGAGAGCATTGACGGAGCCTGAAGCCTGTGCGTTTTGTCGCCAGCTCCGGCGCTTGACCCTGGAAAGACGGGTGACGTTTGTGGAAAAAGTGCTGGGACGCTCGGCTGTCGCACAGCATGACCCTCTCCTTCCCAGTCTGGAGCCCCGGCTTCGTCCGAGTCCAAAGACGAGGATTTTCCGGTCGATGTCCCCGCAATTAGCTGGGCTGACCACATGGAATATGTTGATGGGTTAGCCAATGACGAGCCGGAACCATGCAGGAGCGCTGACGGGCTTCAGCCTGGGTTGAAACCCGCCAGCGCTCCCCAGGACAATGATGACATGCTGGACATCGGCCTGGACATCCATGATTTGTCGGAGGATGAGCAGGAGAGCTCATTGTCAGCCCAATGTACCGCCGCTGCTGCGCCGGTCGGCCACGGTGACACCTCTCTTTTCTCCCTGTTTCGTTGTGCTGCTGAGAAGCTGCAGGTGGACTGGCCCTCTCCTCCAACAGCTCAGAAGCCGTCGTGGTTCGCGGGGTTTTTCCTCCCACCGGAGCCCGCAACGGCCAAAAACTGCCTTCCCATGTTCCCAGACTTTCTCTGCGAGCTAACAGCATCATGGGACAAACCTCTGTCTACCCGCGTCACTGTGCCCGGCTATGGACAGTACATGGAGTTGGACGGTGCCAAGGGGGCTGGCTTAGCTAACCCACCCCCTATGGAGCCGTCTCTGGCTGCTTATCTGGCCCCGTCCCATAACCATGGTGTCGGCGGCCCCGCAACTCTGCCGTCCAAGCAGATTCTCTGCTTCGCAGCTGGAGAGGATTTATCGGGCTCAGGCCGGCACTGCTTGCGCCATGAGCTCCGTCACCATGCTCCAGACATACCAGGCATCGTGCCTGGTGGAGCTCGGATCGCTGGTTCCTGATGACAGCCCGCTGGCACCTCTTCTTAACGAGGTCAGAGTCGCCACAGATTACATCCTCCGTGCGTCTCGCTGTGCAGCGCTCTCCCTGGGCAGAGGGATGGCTTCGACAGTAGTGGCGCAGAGGCACCTGTGGCTGACCCTCTCTGACGTCCCGGATAGGGACAGAGCTGTATATCTGGACGCACCAGTGTCTGCGACTGGGTTATTTGGACATTCACTTGAAACCATTCAGGCTAGATTCGATCTGAGGAAGAAGCAGACGGAAGCTCTGCGCGACATCATCCCCAGACGTCAGCCCAAGCCCGAGCCCGCAGCTAGCTCTCACAGGCCCGCCGCTCCTCTGCTGACTGGCAAGAGACCGGCGCCCACTGCTGAAGTGGGTGTGCCGCCAGCGAGAGCACATCCTCCGACCCGAGTTCCACGCCAGTCGGCCTGGAGCAAAGGCCCACCCTCCGGCCCCCGGCGGGACCCGACACCCAGGAGGAAGAAGCCTCAGCCCTCTTAGCTGTGGTTTCGAGTGTAGAGGGGGTCCAGCAGCAGGGAGACACTGTTTTTACCCCTCTGTTGCCCCACAAGAGGTGCCGCTTAAGTTCTGTTCAGGTTGTCAGCCCCAGAAGGCGCTGCACTTTCCTAACACTGTCTCCCAAGCACAAAACCCCTGCACACAAAATGCCTCAGGTAACTCCCTGTTCAGGTGTGTTAAATGTTCAGGTGACCACATCAAGTGTTCCCGCTGTTTTTCATTGTTTTTCCCCAGAAAAGGTGCCTCCAACAAAATGTATAAATGTACATGTTTCCATGTTACAATCAATAAAGAGTGTTGTTTATTCTCAAACAATCAAATGCTCAGCCTGCAGGCAGAATGAGCGAGGTCAGGCAGGTGATGCGACAACGCCCCGTCGACGGTGCTGCAGGTCAGCCGGCTGGCTGCTCACTTCCCTCAGTGGCGTGGTTGCACCCCCTCTCCGTGGGGGAGAGGGGGGTGCGAACTGTTGCCATGGGTTACCGGTTGCAGTTCCGGGTCAAGCCGCCTCGTTTCCAAAGAGTCGTAAACACGACTGTCAACACCGAGGCGCCCATGATACTCAGAGAGGAAATAAAGGCGCTATTGCAGAAAAAAGCAATACGAGTGGTCCCCGCTTCAGAGACAGACAAAGGTTGGTACAGCTGTTATTTTGTTGTTCCGAAAAAAGGGGGAGGGCTTCGTCTCATCCTCGACCTGCGAGTCTTGAACACGTATCTATGAACGTACAGGTTCAAGATGCTAACACTCAGACAGCTCTTGAATGCGGTCGGCCCGGGAGATTGGTTTGCAACAATCGATCTAACAGATGCTTATTTTCATGTGGTTATACACCCGAAACACAGGCAGTTTCTGAGGTTTGCATTTGAGGGCGTAGCCTACGAATACCTAGTGCTGCCATTCGGGCTGTCGCTCGCTCCTCGCACCTTTACGAAATGTGCCGAGGCAGCGCTAGCGCCCCTCAGAGAGAGAGGAATCCGCATCTTAGCCTACCTAGACGACTGGGCTCTCGTAGCTTGCTCCAGAGAGCAAGTGGAGACACAGCTGTCGCTGGTTCTGTCACACATTCAGACACTGGGGTTCTCTGTGAATTTTCAAAAGAGCTCGCTAATCCCAAGTCAGCAGATTACTTTTCTTGGTTTGGAAATATGCTCACTTTCCACGTTTGTCGGAGCACAGAGTGGCTGCCTCATCGCTGCCTCACTCAGTTTCAGTTGGGACGCAGACTGCGTTTCCAGACGATATTAAGCTTGTTGGGGATGATGGCATCTATGATTGCCGTAGTGCCACTTGGACTGTTAAAAATGAGAGCGTTTCAACGCTGGACTCTCTCTCACCATTTGTGTGCATCGCGGTCACCTCCGGAGGAGGCTGCCGGTAACTGCATCTTGCATGCTAGCTCTCAGTCCTTGGAGGGAGCCCAGGCTGCTCCTGTCTCGCTCTCTGCTGTTATGGTGCAGTGTTCATTTTCTGTCTCTAAGAGCCCCCCATGTCCCGGGCCACCTGAACCTGGGGCCGGACCTTCTCTCCAGGGGGGGTCCTCTGGTGAGAGAATGGAGGTTACACCCTTTAATAGTGGCTCAGATTTGGGACCTATTTGGCAAGGCGCAAATAGATCTTTTTGCTTCCAGGGTAAATACTCACTGCCCCCTGTTCTTCTCCATAATCGACCACGATGCACCCTTGGGCATGGACGCGCTAGCGCACCAATGGCCAGACGTGCTCCTGTATGCATTTCCCCCAGTGGAAATGATATCTCCAGTTCTAGAGAGAGTGTGTCGGCATTCCCACGCTCTCTGATTCTAGTGGCCCCTTGGTGGCCCACAAGGTCGTGGTATGCAGAGATAATCAGCCTGCTAGCGGCGAGTCCTTGGCAGCTTCCTCTCTGCAGGGATCTCCTCTCTCAGGCGGGAGGAGAAGTGTTTCATCCGCTCCCAGATCTGTGGCGCCTTCATGCTTACCTGCTGAGAGGTTAAACTTGATTGCTAAGGGTTTGCTACCTAGTGTGATAGCGACAATTCAGAGCGCTAGGGCCTCATCTACTAGAGGCTTGTACGCTTACAAATGGCGAGCCTTCGAGCAATGGTGCCAGGACCGCCACATTCTCCCATTTCAGTGCTCCATTGTGGATGTTTTGAAATTCTTGCAGGAGCTGCTGGATAAGGGCCTTTCATTTTCAACAATTAAGGTTTATTTAGCAGCTATATCTGCTTGTCATATTGGCTTTGACGGGGTGACACACTAGGTGCACATCCCCAAGCCATACGTTTTCTGAAAGGAGTTCGCCAGCTGAGGCCCGTGCTTAAGTCCAGTGTCCCTGCTTGGGACTTGTATTTGGTGCTGGAGGCCCTTTGTAGCCCCTCGTTTGAACCCATTGAGTCTGTGGATATTAAATTTCTTTCATATAAGACTGCATTACTTCTCGCTTTGGCTTCGGCAAAGTGAGTGGGTGACCTTAATGCGCTCTCTGTGCATCCCTCCTGCACACAGTTCTCTTCTGATGGACACAAGGTCGTATTGCGTCTAAATGCTGCCTATTTTCCCAAGATCATGCCTGCATCTTCTAGCTCAATGGAGTTTGAGTTGCTGAGCTTTTGCTCCCCTCCTTTTGCATCTGAGCAGCAGAGGAGGATGCATTCTCTTTGTCCAGTGCGTGTGCTACGCACCTACATTGAGCGCACTCAGAATGTGCGTTTATGTGACCAGCTGTTTGTCTGCTTCGCTGATCCAAATAGAGGTAGAGCTCTGTCCAAACGGAGGCTGTCCCACTGGATTATAGAAGCTATCTCACTGGCATACAGCACCGGTGGTCTTGCTTTGCCCCACGGGGTGAGAGCTCATTCCACCAGGGGGATGGCAACCTCATGGGATCTTTTTAAAGAGGTGCCTGTAGCTGATATTTGTGCGGCAGCTAGTTGGGCATCAACGCACACTTTTGTGTGGTTTTATCGGTTGGATGCTACAGCCCCTTCGGTGGCTCATGCTGTCCTTTCTGCTGGGTCTACCACTAACTAAGGATGTGGTGGTCCGATTCCGGTTCGGTGGCTGCTCTGTGGGGCGTGTATATATGTCCCATACTTATGTGTTGTACCGAGTGAATCGACTGAAAGGGAATGAATAGTTATGTCTATAACTTCTGTTCCCTGAAGGAGAGGAACGAGGTACAACAGAAGTTATAGACATAACTGTTCGATTTGGAGTCAGCGGAGCGGGGGGGGTGGCTTACTGGGATTAAGCCCGGGTCATTTTTTCAGAAGCATGGAGTCTTTTGGAGTGTAATTTGTTAGTTAGATGCCTGACTGACAACTGTATAAAACAAAAACAACACACAAAGCACAGAGCACACCGTCGTAAATTCCCCCTAATTTTGGTATGATCCGAGCTCAGGCACTAGGCGAATGAGCACAGCACCCATGTGAGTGAGGGGGGAGAAGCTGCTGCCTGCCAGTTTGCTGCCGACAGAGGAGAGCTTAAGTTTGACCAGGTACCAAAGCAAATCATTTGTACTGTACAAATAATGTAAATATGACGGTGTATCACAAAAGATTGATATCAAACTGATCACTTGGTTGCGTTACTTGCTCTTTGAGTGAATCAACAAATGGATAAATAAAAAGCCCAACGACAAAGCTGATTTTTTTAGAGTCTTAGCTTACACTTCATATTTACAGTTTTTATCCTCCACGGCTAAACAAACTCTCTAAATCGGTTTCATTTGTGTACTGATGTGCACAACAATGGACATAAGGAGCTTCTTTCAAAGAAACAACTCAGGTACATATTATTTTATTTATTATGCTTTGTATGTTGTTCAGTATATCTATGCAAAACAAGAGGAATTTCAATACACAGCAGTATATTCACAGTTGAAACCAGTTGTCTATATACACTTTAGGGAGAAAACATAAAAACTTTTTTTTTTTTTACTGTTAAGCATCAATTTAGAGTAAACTTGCTTTGTTCTGGATAAATAAATGTTGAAATATCTTTTGAATTAGTTAAATGTCAGAATAAAAAGAGGGAGCTGTCTATTTTAATCACTTACATCAAATTTAGGAATACATATACACTAAGTTTATTGTTAATTAATAAGAAAACTCCAGACGATTCCATTCTGAGCTGAAGAAGCTTCTGATAGGTTAGTAGAGTCCATATGAGTAAATTGGTGGCACACCTGTGGACGCATATAAGGCAAAACACAGAGCCTGTTTCTGTGACATGGGACAAATCGAGAGATATCAACCAAAACACCTGGAGAAGAATTGTGGAGCTCCATAAGTGTGGCCCAGTTTTGAATACAAAATACAAAAGTTAACAAATATGTTTTTTATATTTATCAATCTAAAAAAATAAACATTTTGTCTGATTTGATGTTACAATTAAAAAAGTGTTTGTGTTTTTATCTGAAGAGTATGTAAATATCTGGTTTCCACTGTATATTTGATGATGTTGGTGTTTGGCTTGATTGTCAGCACAAAGAGGGAGAGAGAGGAGAATGAGGACAGAACAGAGATGGAACAAGAGCAGGTGAGACACACATGTTAGTCAAATGGTTGTTTGCTAAAACTCATCAGAACATGTATCTAGTACCTAGTGTAACTTTTTAGATACCATTTGTTATTTTTCAAATTCTATATTTATTAAGTTATGCAGGCTTCTAAAGGCTAAATAATTATATAAACTTTTCTGAATCTAAATAGTGTACTTTGGTAGAATTAAAAAATAAGTGTAGTGCAGGTCTATGATGATTTTTAGTGCTACTATCATCTAGTTTTGATTCTGGTTCTCTTTTGGTTAAGTCCTCAGTAGTCCTGATTTTGAACTGTTGTAGTCCTGTTTTAATTCCGGATCAATTCTGGGTTTGGTTGAATTGGGGTTTAGTCACTGTGTCTTGATACAGCCCAATTAAAAACTAGTTTAAGGTGATATTTATTTTTTCCTATATGAAGTCATTCTTTTTTGAACAAAACTCAAAACAGAGCCTTATAATCTTTCAGTCATTTCTACCCTCACTTGATTTCCTTTCGCTGCTCAGCTCTCACACAGTGGCTCAGTTATGCTCCAATCCCTCCATATTGTGGCCAATCACATGCGAGGATATAGGATAATATCATTATGTGAAAAACAGAGAGGGTGAGAGACGCGACGGACGTGCCTAATCCGAGACCAAGGGTCTTGACTACAAGTCTAGCACAACCTCACGTGTCTGAATTTACAGTTATGTTTTGGTATATATCACCTTGTCTTTGTCTTGAAGTGGTCATGTGATTGGCTTACCACGACTACTTTATTCTTCCTCAGTCAAACAGCAGCACTCATGAGATTGTTTTGCCCCCTTAGCTCCAGGTGTTGTGCTAGAAAGTGATCGGGAGGGCGCGCAGCTGCTTAAGGCCTTGTGAATTGTTTCTTGTTTCCTGTTTTATTGTGAAGGTCTGTGTCTCATGTGAGTGAATTCAGTTTTGCTTCCATTGTCTCCTCTTGTCAATTACTTCCAGCTGTGTTGCCCACCTGTGTGTAATCTCCCTGTGTTCTTCTGTGTGTATTCAACTCGTGTCTATTCATGTACTAGTTGCTGTTCTGTCTGTAAGTCTCCTGTGCATTCTCTGTGTTTTCCCTGCCATCCACCTTCTTATGCATCTGCTCACCTTCCTTCATGTTTGCTGTTTAGTAGTGATGGGTAGCTGAGGCCTTGTGAACCGTTTCAGCACATTCCCCAAACTGTATTGATACTGTGTCGACACAGCGTTGCTGTTTTTCTTCATACTGACACCTGCTGGACCTTAAATATCACTGCTGGCAACTTTCTTGAGACTCACAACAGACAATGATTCAAATACCTAGTCATACTTGTATACACTCTAAGGTATTGTACTTTCCATGGAATCATTTTATATCTTTTATATTTCAAATTTTATAGACATCTTTAAAATATATTGTGAATGACATTAAGTGAAAATTAAAATAAAAGTATTGTGAATGTAATATTACCCATTTAAATGTAATTGACTCAGAATCTATTATAAATTTTTATTCAGAAAAATAAGTTTATCCAATGTTTTTGCATTCAGTCTATTGCTGTTTTTTTTTTTTTTTTACACTATTTCCCCATCTGTCCCTGTGAGCTTGAGCTCACAGGCACAGATGAAGCTGGGGTACACAAACTGTAAAGCCAGGTGGAAAAGGTTTGGATAAGATGTTTTGCAGCACGTTAAAGGATAATACTGAACTTGCCTGGAACAGGTGACTGCTCTGATGAAGGCCTAGGCTGTGGCTCAGATGTTGTGTGGGCAATTACTGCAGCACACTCCATTTTCAGGTGCCTCACTACACTTGGAGGAACTACAAAATCCGAGTGTTTTAAATCTTGGGTCTAAAAGTGTTGAGAGGGTCAACACTTAATGACTCCAGATTAGAAGCAGTGTCTGTGACACGACGCCTAAGTTGGTCATGGAGATGGGTGGCTGCTTGTGTGTGGAGATGTAAAGAGTTCTTCTTTCTCATCATGTAGCCGTGACAGCATCTGATATGTGCTGTTCCAACATGTTGGTACCTCGTTGATAAGTTTGAAGATGGCCATCCCATCTGCTGCTGCCCTTGAGCAATCTTTTCTTTGGCTGTAGTGCTTGATCTGAAGAATGATACGATTTGTCTCTTATGGATGAAAGTTCAGGGATTTGATCACATGATTTTTTGACTAATAAATTGAGCTTGTGTGCAATGCAAACTGAATGTCGAATTTGGAGAGTTCTTGTTGCTGCACTCATGTTTGGTGCTGCATTGGTAACAAGACACCTTACCTTATTTGTGATCATCCATCATGCCCGTTTTGAATTGGGCCAAATTGCCTGCAGTGTGACTTTGTGGAAAGTGTTTCACACCCAACACAGATGTACATATTCTCATTAATGTAGTGACAGGTAAGAGCCAAATAAGCCTCACAGGCACAATACTAAAGGGTTGGCAGTCCTTTATAATAAAATTCAGGACTGCCTGGTCCACAACAGTCTTCGTAGATGCTTTATTTTAAAATAATAAAACACATATTAATTAAAAACAAAATGATGATAAAGCTGCTCAATGTCTATATAGGCCTACCTCTGTTCATTCTCGGTGTGTTTGTCTCCTCATTTTCATGTTTGGCTCTGTAATGCCTAAACACTGAGGAGGTGCTTTTGTTTGTGTAAGAAAGCAGAACAGATGTGACATTTAACCTGCATAAAATGAAATAAATAATTCACACTGCAAGTCACATTGCTGTTTTTCCTATTCTAATAGGTTACACTGAAACAAAGGCAGACAAACAGTTACATTATTTGCAGTTAAAAGATCAAAATGATCCCACACAGCAGAAACAGAGATTTGTATTTTTTTTTATCTTTGCGAGAGTAATTTTGTTTTTTGTTTTTTTGGTGGCGACTCATTCCTTTAACAAATGCAGATGCGGTATCTTTTAAACAAAGTTTGGCGCCTTGGCAATGAGTGATACAGCAGCTGTATCGATCACGTGACTTTTTCTTAAAGCGACACACGCACCGATACAGGCATCGCTAGGTGAGCTTGATACATGCGCCGGTGCGTCAGTGTTGCTGGACCCATCACTACTGTTTAGTAGTTTAATTTTTCCCAGTTTAGATTATCTTTAGTTCTGTTTTGCCATTTTTCACCTTGTGCTTTACTTTACAATAAACCACCTTCATCTCAGCGAGTGCCTGCGCGTAGATCCTGATTGATTTTCTCCACACGGCTCATCCCCTTGGCCGTGAAAGGAAATCAGAATGTGCAGAGAATTGGTAAGGAAAAAAAGTTAAAGGTAAAAAAGGGCAACTATGAAGACTGGAGAAGTGCTTGGTCCAAACGACATACCTGTGGAGGTATGGAGGTGTGTAGGAGAGAGGGCGGTGGACTTTTTAAGCAGGTTGTTTTACTCTATCTTGGGCAGTGAGAGAACGCCTTAGAAATGAGGATGTGTACTGGTGCCAACTTTCAAGGGGAGGAAGAAACTGCTGACGAGGTGCCAAAATGTGTAGTGTTTGTCTTATCGTCTGATGGTTCTTTATCTTATAATTAAAATAACCATACTTGGGATGGGCAGGCGGTTGTTTTCATGTGTCTGTTCATTAGAAACAACAATGGTAAAACCATCATCTACCTCCGCTGACTTGTTTATTTCCCCACATAAACATTTCACATTAAGGACGGGTAGAGTTTGGTGTCATCAACATAACAGAGAAAATTGATATTAAATGTGTAGGAGAGATGACCAATTGGAAGTGGCCAGATAAGAAATGGTAGAGGTCCCTGAGGACACCAGTAGTAAGTGGAAATGGCTGGAATTAGACATTTTTGAGTTGAATTAAGTGAGTGCAACTGAAGAGAGAGGACGAACTAGTTCAGGTGTGTGTCAGTAATATCAAGTAAGGTTTGTTATACCTGCATCATTTATATTGTTAAAACTCTAACTTTGATAACAGAGTTAAAGGCATATTTCCACTCTGAAGCAAGTTTTCACATTTGATTCTGCATTTAATCCTCTGTAGATCGCTATCTTCAATCATGTTATCATTGTGAGTCTTAACCAAATGGTGCATTAGCCTCCACGTCTGAAAAGGATAGAGTGGAGTGAAAAACAGAAAAGTCAGTGATGTACTAATGTAGCAAAAATAGGAAACATTAGAACTCAGTGTAGCTCACCCAACACTCTCTATCTTTCTTGCTCTAACTCACTGATTTACTCATTACCCATCATGACTCATTACACTGCTGGGGTAATGTTTCTGCCATTTTCTGAATGTAATTTTACTAATTATTTTATTTTATTTTTAAGATTTAAGACTTTGCAGCTGTGGGTGGACAGTCTTCGCAGTCTCACATGAAAAGTTCTTAAAAACTTAAAGACTGGAAACAAAAAGATCAAAAAAGGAAAAGGTTCTTTACTGTCCAGAGATGTCTGAGAGACAAAAGAGTTTATTCCACTCTGACAGTTATATTATTATTATTATTATTATTTGATTTGATTCCTAAAAATATGAATTGTTAGGGACCCTCTGCTCTACCTGACTGTAGCTTATAATAAAAAGCACTTCGATTGCTCAGTTAGAGTAGAAAAGTGTAACATAAATAAGAAACGTTCCATTTACCAGTTCGGCGTCACAGGTGTTGGTGAGTGAGCTGGATGAAGTAGCTAACAGTGCAATGCACACAAGTGTGCGTTCTATTACACAATGGCTACAAATAGAGTAAAGCCCTACCTTAAATCTGCTGATAACATTCACTGAACTTATCCTCCTTCTCTGACTCTTTAAGGTCTTTATGCGTGTGCTTTCAGTCTTCACGTGTCAAGTAGTTGACACAGATTAACTCTGACATCCAGGAAATGCCGACAGCGAGGAAACAGCCGAACCAACAAATGAACAAATTCTTCCTTCTCTTATTTTTCAGTTCATGCATCCTTGATTTCTTTGCTCTCATTTCCTTGAACCTATCAGTGTATCTTAGCTCCTCCCACCAGAGAAGTGAGCAAGTGAAGCGAGAAAAACATGTAGAGCGGAGCTAAGAGGCTTTAACAATATCAGACATCCTTGCTTTAGTCGTTTTAAAGCAATGCCAGTTAAATATAGCACATCCATTGTTTCGTTACAGCAGACTACTACTAAAGTATTTGGCTGGGTCCGTGTGATGAGTGAGACTTTTAAGTCTGTGCCAGAGACAGAATAATTCTCTCATCCAGGAAATACTGAATGCATTTTAACAGTTAAGATAACACAGAAACAAGTTATTCCCCCTTTTCTTATATTTTGGATTCTACATCCTTGATTCCTTTGCTCTTATTTCCCCAATCATCAAATTGCAGCTCAGTCCCTCACACATGACAGGTGAACAGACAAGGTGAAGAAGACATGAAGAGAAAGGAGCTAAGACGAGAGGTATTCATGCCTCCGAGCCATTACAGCAATGTCAGTTAAAAAAGATGTTTGGCACAGATGCTGCTGGTGTTCATTGTTTTGTTGCAGCACACTCCTACATATTTACAGAGTCCTGTTTCCACTCCCTGTTTGTTATGTCTCTTTTATACGTCATTAGTAAAACACATTACTCAGGATATAGTAGATCCTCCAGATCTCCCCTTTCCTGATGCATTTTAGAGACTCAAACATGCTTCAAGATGGCACATTAAGACTGATTACTGGGTCACAGCCTGCAGCACAGGAAAGAAGGGCAATGAACAGATAAATGAGGAAAAATCTAAGCTGTTGCAGTCCTGTTCTTCATACCTGTTTTAGACAGTAGGGTGAGCAGTTTAATCCTTCACCTGTATTTAGGTATAAGAGAGCCATGTCTGCTTTGAGAGATCAGTTATTGTGATGGATTGTAGCTTTCGAACTTGGATGATGAAATCATCTACTTCCTGCAGGGTTATTGATCACTTTCTTTGATTTCTCAAGTGCATTCAAAATGATTCAGCTGCTGCTAGTGAGAAAAAAACCACAGTAATGTCAGTAAATACCACCTCATGGATCACTGACTGCCTGACAGACTGACCAGAGTATGTGAGACTGGGCCGAGCTCTGTCTGATTTAGTGATGTGCAGCAGGACCTCCACAGTTGGACAGTTCTGTCCTGGACTTCATGCCCTTAGACTTTCAGTACAAGTCTGAGTCAAGACACCTTCAGAAATACTCTGATTCTGCAGAGGCTGGATTTAATAGTGATGGCAGGAGGAGGAGTTCGAAGCACTGATGGATAATTTTGTGATGTAATCGTGAAACAATCATCAGCTGAAGTACAAGTACCTTATACTCATAGTACATTGAAAACAGGCGGAACTGGAAGATCAACACAGAGACTGAATACAAAAAGGACATGAACAGACTTTTATCAAGTAGCAAGAGCCTTCAATATGTGCAATCCTGTCTCTGTAAGGCAGAATAAATATGTTGATCATTATTAAATCATTTAGAAGAGAGAGACCTAATGTTTAATTCTTTTCCTGTAACTGTTTTACTCTTTGGTGTAGCTGAGGATGTTTTATTGTTCTTTCTTTGTGACTTTTTATACTGAAATGATTTTTATGGTTTTCTGTTTGTCTCTGTTTCTGTTTGGGGTTGCAGAGATGTGTGTAAGACTGTAACTCTGCTTCCTGGTCCAAGGTCTGGAGATCCACATTTTGGGGTTTTGAATCCATTCAGTCAGATTTCTATAAATGTGCGGTGCTCCATGTAAAGTAGTGTGGATGCCATCTCTCCTGATTCAATCCAATTCAATTCAATTTTATTTATATAGCGCCAAATCACAACAAAAGTCACCTCAAGGCGCTTCATAGATACAGAGGGAAAACCCAACAATCATATGACCCGCTATGAGCAAGCGCTTTGGCGACAGTGGGAAGGAAAAACTCCCTTTTAACAGGAAGAAACCTCCGGCAGAACCAGGCTCAGGGAGGGGCGGGGCCATCTGCTGCGACTGGTTGGGGTGAGAGAAGGAAGACAGGATAAAGACATGCTGTGGAAGAGAGACAGAGGTTTATAACAGATATGATTCAATGCAGAGAGGTCTATTAACACATAGTGAGTGAGAAAGGTGACTGGAAAGGAAAAACTCAATGCATCATGGGAATCCCCCGGCAGCCTACGTCTATTGCAGCATAACTAAGGGAGGATTCAGGGTCACCTGGTCCAGCCCTAACTATATGCTTTAGCAAAAAGGAAAGTTTTAAGCCTAATCTTAAAAGTAGAGATAGTGTCTGTCTCCTGAATCCAAACTGGAAGCTGGTTCCACAGAAGTGGGGCCTGAAAACTGAAGGCTCTCCCTCCCATTCTACTTTTAAATACTCTAGGAACAACAAGTAGACCTGCAGAGCGAGAGCGAAGTGCTCTAATAGGGTGATATGGTACTACAAGGTCATTAAGATAAGATGGGGCCTGATTATTTAAGACCTTGCATGTGAGGAGCAAAAATGACTCCAAGGTTCCTCACAGCGTTACTGGAGGCCAAGGTAATGCCATCCAGAGTAAGAATCTGGTTAGATACCATATTTCTAGGCTTTTCAGGGCCGAGTACAATAACCTCAGTTTTATCTGAATTAAGAAGCAAAAAGTTAGCGGCCATCCAGGTCTTTATGTCTTTAAGACATTCCTGCAGTTTAACTAATTGGTGTGTGTTACCTGGCTTCATAGATAGATAGAGCTGGGTGTCATCTGGATAGCAGTGAAAATGTATGCTATGTCTTCTAATGATACTGCCTAAGGGAAGCATGTATAATGTAAACAGAACTGGTCCTAGCACTGAACCCTGTGGAACTCCATAATTAACCTCAGTGTATGAAGAGGACTCTCCATTTACATGAACAAATTGGAGTCTATTAGATAGATATGATACAAACGACTGCAGTGCAGTACCTGTAATACCTACAGCATGCTCTAATCGCTCTAATAGGATATTATGGTCAACAGTATCGAATGCTGCACTAAGGTCTAGCAGGACAAGCACAGAGATGAGTCCACTGTCAGAGGCCATAAGAAGATCATTTGTAACCTTCACTAAAGCTGTTTCTGTGCTGTGATGAGCTCTGAAACCTGACTGAAACTCTTCAAAGAAGCCATTCCTCTGCAGATGATCTGTTAGCTGTTTAACAACTACTCTTTCAAGGATTTTTGATAAGAAAGGAAGGTTGGAGATTGGCCTATAATTAGCTAAGACTGCTGGGTCTAGAGATGCTTTTTGAGTAAAGGTTTAACTACAGCTAGCTTGAAGGCCTGTGGTACATAGCCGATTATTAGAGATAGGTTGATCATATTTAAGATCGAAGAATTAATTAATGGCAGGACTTCTTTGAGCAGTTTTGTAGGAATGGGGTCTAAAAGACAGGTTGATGGTTTGGAGGAAGTAATTATTGAAGTTAAGTCAGAAAGATCAATTAGAGAAAAAGAGTCTAACTTAACATCAATGGTACTAAGAGTAGCTGTAGATAATATTACATCTGTGGGATGATTACTGGTAATTTTTTCTCTAATGATAAAAAAATTTTTTGTGAAGAACTTCATGAAGTCATTACTAGTTAACGTTAAAGGGATGGTTGGCTGAAAAGAGCTCTGACTGTTTGTCAGCCTGGCTACAGTGCTGAAGAGAAACCTGGGGTTGTTCTTATTTTCTTCAATCAGTGACGAATAGTAAGATGTTCTGGCTTTGCGGAGGGCTTTCTTATAAAGCAACAAACTATTTCTCCAGGCTAAATGATGATTTGTGACACGCCATAAATTTGTGACACGCCATTTCCTCTCCAGCTTACGAGTCACAACAACCACAACGTTAACAACAACGTTAACAACAACGTTAACAACAACAACAACAACAATAAAGATTATGATAATAAACTTTATTAAATAAGACATTTTCTGTTGAAGGCATAGTTGTAGTTCACACGAATGTGAGCAGGTCATTAATCTGTCATCATGTTGCTGAAGGAAAGAAACAGTAACAGTAGTAGTGAAACTAAAGTTAAGCAAAGCTGTACTATATGAAATGAAAACTAACCACAGATACAATAGATGCATTATTTAAGAAAATTGAAATGACTGACATGGAATTTACAATTCAGCTTGCTTTTCCTCGAGGACTTCAATAGTTTTTTTCAGTTGTCCCAGTTTCATTTCACTTTCCTCTATTTTCTCACCCAACTCCTTATTCTTCCTGTCAGTGTTAGCTTTAAATTCCTTCACTTAATTCTTATAGCACCATAAGTGGGATTAATTCATGAAAACCAGGTTGATGTTCTCCAGAAATGTGTTAACTAGAGGAAAGAAGCTGATGAATGAAGAAATGAAGATATCACAAAGTTCTTTTATGCATGCTTGTGGTTACAGCTCAGTTTTTTGCACAACTGTTTGTGTGTGTGTGTGTGTGTGTGTGTGTGTGTGTGTGTGTGTGTGTGTGTGTGTGTGTGTGTGCATGCGTGTGTGCATGCGTGTGCGCACGTGTGGTTGGGTATGCTGCAGTGTGGTCTGTGTGCAGAGGCATTAGCACTTAGCTCCTCAGGCTTTCATTTTTGTTTCACAGATATTTGCCTGTTTCACATGAAAATGCCAAGGTGACAACCAGAGGGGAAAAAAAGTACATAAAACATACAACAAATAAACGTACTGTTTAAATATTTCAAATGTGCACAAACAATTCTGCTCACCTTTTACATAATTTGTCAATAGGTTTGGATGACAGCTGCGAATGATGCATAAAAGAAAAATAAAGTTTTTGTATGTCAACATCAGTCAGGCACAGGGTTTGATGAGGGGAGAAAACTAGTATGCTGATCATTCAGAGTCTTGCAAAGACTTGAGTGATGGGCAGGTCTTCTACAGCAACACAAGGGAAGACACCAGCCTCCCCCGCAGCCACGCCACAGACCAGGCTCCGCCACAATGAGAAACTGTACTTATTGCTGTTTTCACTTTCCTGTAAACAAACCACATTTATGGAAAAAAGATTCACAAAGGTGATGATTTATGGCCTTGGCAACTCCCATTGTGTGAGTGCTTCTTTCTCCAGTTCTAGTATAACTATGAGAAAATGGTCTGACTATAGATGTGTACTCTGTAAGTCAACAGCAAAACTGAGTTGGTCTGTACATGCCTTACAAGGGTGTAACACAGCATGGAAGCCTACAGGCATTCATGGACCAAGACTACTAGTGTCGTGGAAAATTTAACAATAACCTGCAACACACCCAGCGAGCTTGATTTGAAGTGGGTTTAATAAACACATTGCAATGTGGAGAGAGCATCCCAGTGAAACACCAGGACCATCTCCGGATTGTGGCCACCGCCCTTACATCTTATATACAGAGACACAGAAAAAGAACATTCCACAAATTCTCACATGTTGGCCCCTTTCACGGGGGGCTATACCTCTGCCCTCACAGAGAGAATTATGACCTTGTTTTCTGCTTGGCCGTCACCTAAGGATTTACATCCCTGATAAGGAGAAGGAGTCTCACTATCTGTTCAACGTCACCCATTACAACGGCCTCACTGTGTTAACTTTCCACATGCGTGTAAACTAGTGACAGGAGTGCTCTTACTATAGTAAAGTGAGAAAGTGATATTACTATAACTAATGTGATATGATTAAATATGTGATTAATACATGAGAAAAGAAATCTGCCACTACATTCCACCCTTTGTGATACCGCAATTAAGAATTAAAAATAATTAATTAAGAATCACATAAAAACACATGGAGATTTCTGTTTGAACTACTGAACATCAGCACCATTGTGTACTCAAAGAATTTACAATGTGCATCTTCCCTAAAGTCAGAAGGAACCAACAAATTCACATTTTATGGTCACCTTCTCTCCATCTGAGTCTCCACCCTTTGTTCGAAGGATGGCAGTTATATCATAAAAGAAAACACAATATGAGATCATATAAGAAATGAAACTGTGTTCGTTTTTCATCTGCAAAGAAAACTTCAACCTCGGTTACATCAAGCTGCTCTTTCATAAGAACCTGTTGTTAAGATAAGGAAGTTTTTAGGTGTGTGATATATTTTCCCACTTTATCATTAAATCTCCCAATTTATTAACTGTTTCTGTAAAAGACCCTCTTCCCCAGTGTTATTAGGGATTGAGGCACACATGTCTCACCAAACATCACACACTCCTTTGTGCCATTTGCTTTGCCCTGTCCAGATGTTTGCCATCAAGGACAGTGAATATGTCTGAACCTGTAGGTAAATTAATACCACAAACATATACTAACACTGATGTTAGTGCTTCTCGAGTTTTAAAGTAAAACCCAAAAGTAGCCATGAATTTCCACACAGCCAACATATATCAAACACTTCTGAGCTACATTTTTCAACAGAATTATAGCTCTTTTCTCTGTCTATGCAGTGTACTGTACTCTTTACTACTGTAGGGCCATCAGCCAGTTTAAAAGGTGTAAACCCTCTCCAAGGCATTTACAATTATCTTTACTGTGCCCACATCAGTGATTGGGGAAACCAAAACAACCACATTTAATTCTCAAAGAACAACCTCCTTCTTTAGGTGCTTCCAGCATGTTTGAGGTCTGTCAAAATCCCTCAATGAAATGTGATGAACCCCAAATCCTATCTTTACGGTGTCAAATGTGTCAAAATTGAGTACACATGTCAAAAGAACTCACAACTGTTGTTACTATGTTTACTCAGACAATGAGGGCCTAATGCACTTACACATCAGGAACTGACATGCTAGATAATCAGTCTACCTACCCTACAAAATGTGCACAAGTTGCTGTAAAACTTGCATGCTATAATTACTCCAATCACTTTTACTCATGCTCAGGACTCTAACAGAGTTTGTGATGTTTGGAGAGTCATGTAAATTCATATCATTTATAAAATGATTATTAACGTCACCCCAACGACCTCCGTAACTTAAAAACATACTAAGCTTTCCAGGGAAACTGATTGGCTGTTTAAGCAGGTGTGATCTGCATTCATTCGCTGATCCCTCTCGGGTGGCACAGAGCCTGCTCTGCAGTCGTTGAGTTGGAGCTTGGCACGCCCTTGTTGGAGGAGGGCGCTCTTTTCACCCCTCACCCTCTCGTTCCAACGCAGCTTTATGGTTATTGCTGTGGTTCTGGAATCTTCTCATGATGACTAGTAGGGCCCCAAACCGCACGACCTTTGACCTCAACCACTGCCTGGGCTGTCAGCTCTGCTATGAATGGTCCCTGCTTCTCGCTGGGTCTCTGAAGACTTCTGATCAGCACCCAGTCTCAGTCAGGAGATTCCACCCTTGGGACAATTTCTTCCAGCAATACTCTGGCTGCTGCACCTGTATTTTTTGCTAGGAGGAAAAACTTCTATTTGAAAACTTCTCCTTTTGACGCATGGTCTCTCCCATGAGTCAACTCATCAGAACCAGGAGAATAACAAAAAGGAAAAGGTTAGTTACACAAATTCTCAGACAACATCATGGCTTCTCCTCCGGAGTAATTTCGCTTCAGCCCTGTAAACCCTGTGTTAAAGACTAACATCAGCATTAATGTCATGGTAAGTGGGTCTAACTCTTGGCTCTGCCTGGAGCCTGCATCCGCACCACAATTACCTAGAAACCAAAATCGGTGAGTAAATATGAACTTCACACTTACAAACAACTGTAGGTTATGAGAGTAATAAGGCATCCAACACCACAGACAAAAGTGTGCCATATGCAGGTTATTTCCCCAAATCATTAAGACACTACTGTTACCATAATTTGCCCAAACCATGGATCATCCCATGTGTTTAATTAAAACTACTGTAACCAGTAACTTATCTTAAGTAATGTCACTCACTTGTTTTCACACTTTGAGCTCAACACCTTAAAATGAATAACGATATGATAATGAGCCCCACACTAAGATGTTCTGTAATCACTGCACAACCGTCTTCATTTCACTCATGTCTGCCTGAGTGATGCCAGAACCCTTAGAGAGGGAAAAAAAACATTAGCCAGCGGTTTGTCCTGGCAGGTCGGGCCTGGATCAACAGATTCCAGAGGTGTTGCTGTAAATCATGTGGTCAACCCTCCTTGTCTGTGAAAGGAGTGATACTGATTTTAACACAGTATGTGTTTCACATTGAATACACATTTTCCTCCTGCAGCATTTAACATTTGCCAACAATACAGTGTGTTACTGTAACCAACAAGCAGCCAGGAAAACACAGTTTTCTCCACACAAAATCAGTAACACAGAAAAGTGCTATCTAAAGGGTTAGGTCTGCAAGGCCCACCCACACTCATGTGGACCTCCAGTCTCCCCTCCTCTGGTCTCTGTCATCCTCCTGCTCCTGCAAAAACAAGCAAACAAAAACACACACATCCACCCTTTTTTCACTGTTTAGGGTTTATTAGGCATTAGCATTGATTAATCCTAAAATAGTTACCGTCATCTCAATTTCAAGTCAGTCACACTTAGTCCACATCATCAGTCCAGCCACAGTCCAATCACATGCATTCATCCAGTCACATGCAATCGTACCAATCATTGCTGACAGTGGAAAACCGCGCATGAATTTAAATATCCACTGACAGCAATATTACATCATTCCAAAAATAAAAACAATTCTTGTTGCTTTTGAAATGGATTGAATCGCTACAATCCTTTTAAACACAGGACTTACCATCTGATATGGTCAGCGTCCTAGGTAGGTGAATTTCCTCAGAAGCCCATTGTAATCTATTTTATAGCGCTTTTACTTCCAATCTTGCAGGCCTGCTTTTAAATCATCAACACACAAAATCTCACCCCCAGAGGGATGATACCTGGCAGGTTTTTTTTTTCTACCTAAGTGCACCGTTACAAAAAAACCCAACATATTAGGCCTTGTTCAGGACATGTCTAAATATATATATATAAAAAAAATAAACCTGTGTTTCTCTTACAAAAGAAAACAACCCTAACCTAACTGTCAAAATCAGCCTGCTACTAAAACAAAAAAACAAAAAAAACAACAACCCTCAAATCATTTTATTTTTACCTTTGTTGCGATCCTACGGACTTTTCTCAACCTCCACAAGACAGCCGGCCACAGTTTCCCAGCCCAATTTTCATGTGCTCTCACATTAACAACAACAGCCTTCAATTTTCCTCCATGCTCTCTTCTCCCCACTTCTCACAGCTTCTGTCTCTCTCATGCATCTGCAGCAGTTCACGGTTGTGGCGTGTCAGGGGCCCAGTAGGCCGTTCTTCTTCAGCTTTGCCTTTTGTCTTTCAATCTTTTCAGTCTCTGTCTTTGCCATTTCAACTCCTAGTATGGCAAATGTGAAACTCAGACAGTCTTCTCAAGTCCGTTCACACATAGTGATGTCGCAGGTGAACCTCCCAGCTTGTGATCAGGAGTGCATGCTTCCATGGTATTTATACATGCTGCTGAACCCTTTAAGGTTTAGGGTTTAGGCCAGTGTTCGAAGCTTGTTCCTCAGGTTAAGATGTACATGGAGTGAAGCTGTGTAAAATTCAGCCAAAACATGGGCTGGGTGTGGTTCCAATTATGTTAAGCTATCATTTTGCCGCTGAGCTTGTGGAGGACGTTGATCCAATTCCGTAGCCACCTGTACTAACACACTAAGACATATTTAATGTCATTTTCATCACTACTTATTAACACTTTCCCTCTCTTATTCTTCTGTCCACATTTTAACACATCTCTTTCCATCACTCTTGGTTATACACCACCCACAGCACTTCTTACGCCGCACACACACACACACACACACACACACACACACACACACACACACACACACACACACACACACACACACACACACACACACACACACAGAGTTTTCTTTACTGCATTCCTCAGTTTTTACTCACTTCATACTACATGTATTCTTTCCCATATTTCTGAAAGAAGAAAAAAAATCACACAATCAAAACCTGGATTTGCCCAGACCACCAGTAGGTAAATGGACTGGTTCTTATATAGCGCTCTTCTACTCATCTGAGCACTCAAACTTGTGCATTCACCCATTCACATAAAAGTTCTCATAAAACTGTCAGTCACAATGGTGGAGGGGTGACCTGATTTAGATGCTGTGATGGGACTTCAAGAAAAGTGAATATAAATGAATGTCCCAAAAACCCAGCAAATTGGGGCATTGTTGTAAAAATTATGCCAATGTCACTTTTTACCTGGTTCAAATTCAAAGTACACATTAAGTCAAGTAGACTCAAAATGCCTGGATGTGCTCTTGCTCTGCTTCTATCAAGAGTGCATCAGTAGTGAGTTCTGTGTACTTGGTGCAGCCAAGTATCCTAAAATGCATTCTGTCTGGAACAAAATAGGACATTACTTATTTGCAAAAGTCCTCCAAGGTTTTTGGACGTCTCCATTCCCGCTGGTTTAACAGACAATTGTCAGCTGACCAGGGCGCTGAGGCTCACCAGCGAGAACGCCTGACTTGCACATCGCTTTCAAAATCAGTCATGGCCATTGATCACCAACCATTGATCGAAGATTGATCAATGGCCATGAGTACCATTCACAGAGATTTGGGGAATGGCTGCAATCACAGCATCATTTACGCGAAAAGGGAAAGACTATCTGAATTGAGTAGGAGACCTAAGGGTACATCTTTCATCATCTTACAATGCTGTGATTGCAGCCATTCGCTAACTCTCTGTGACTGGTACTCAGGGCCACTATTGACACGCAGATGTGGTTAGCCCAATTCAATGCAAAAATACGAATGCTGCAAATTACCATAAAAAATAAATGAATAAATCATCAACAACAACAACTACAACAACAACTACAACAACTACAACTACAACAACTACAACAACAACAACTACAACAACAACTACAACTACTACAACTACTTCTTTCTGGTGAGGGCATACTTGCATTTCACAAGAATGTGAGCAGGTTATTAATCTGTCATCTTATTGCTGAAGAATAGAAACAATAACAGTAGTAGGTAAATGTCTTTATTGTGTGGCAGTTTGCAGTTTACATAAACATTGTTTCCACTTCTATATTTAAGTTATGGCAGAAAAACAAGTACCAACTGGAAATGTATTCTTAAAAGTTGTCATCAGCACATATGAGTCTGCGCACAATGGTAGCTGATAGTGAAATGTTTTTTTTTTTTATATCAGATAGTAAAGAAGAATGACAGCTCTAAAAAAAGTTAAACTGAAGTTAAGAGAAGCTGTACTATATGAAATAGAAACTAACCACAGATATAAAAGATGCATTATTAGAGAAAAATGAAATGACTGACATGGGATTTACAATTCAGCTTGCTTTTCCTCGAGGACTTCAATAATTCTTTTTAGTTGTCCCAGTTTCATTTCACTTTTCTCTATTTTCTCACCCAACTCCTCATTCTCCCTGTCAATGTTAGCCTTACTTTCCTTGACGGAATTCTTAATGTTCTCCATGAATGTATCAACTCGAGGAAAACCATCAGGTAAAACTTTTGCAGATTTCTTCATGAGTGTGATCAACGGGTCCATAAGGCTCAAGTATTCACTCAACAGTTCAGAACCGAAGTTCACTCTTTCCACACGTTCAGCCTGATGGGATAAAATGTAACAGTTTCATATTACATGAAGGCAGTTTACTATGTTGTAACGTTATACTGGTCACATATATCCACAAGTTTCTCATAGCGGTTCTCTGAACATGTACTGACCTTCAGTCTGTCCATTTGTTGTTTTATGTTCTGATAGTTTTCTTTGAGTTGTTTCTGAAAATCCAGCATATACAGTTATTAAAAGAATTTAAATTACACCAGCAACTTTGTTTGTGGTGACTCGCAAAATTACTGAAGCATAAGAAAAAACAATTTACCAGCTGGTCCTTGTCTATCAGTGCACTTGAAAGGCAAACCAGAGACAGCAGGGTGAAGATGAGGAACAAGCCTTTGGTGGTGCTGCAAACAGTCACTGATGCCATTGCTGTTCTTAGCAACTCTGTCTCTAAGTCAAAGTTGTACAGCATTAAAATTTGAATGGAAGGTTTACAAACTGCAGTTGACTGTCTTCATTATCCAGTGGCGTTATCATTCAAAAAAGTGCAACTTTAAGGATTCACAAAGAATCACAACTGAAAACTCAAATTACAAATCAATCTGAAACATTTTAATTTCTATATTTAAAAAAATGTGAAGTCTGTATAAACCATGTTACAGTGATTTACGTACCTGTGATGTCAAAAGAAGCTGATGAATGAAGAAATGAAAATACGGCACATCACACAGTTCTTTTATACATGCTTGTGGTTATACCTCCCATTTTGCGCAACTGTTTGTGTGTGTGTGTGTGTGTGTGTGTGTGTGTGTGTGTCACTGTCAGTGTAAAAAGTGGCATAATGGGTATCACACATCCTGTGTGTTGCATTCTTTCATTTCATGAGAAACTTTACTTATTGCTTGTTTCATTTTCCTGTAAACAAACTATTTACAAGAAAACAAGATTCACAAAGGTGAGGATTTATGGCCTTGGCAACTCTCATTGTGTGAGTGCTTGTTTCTTTTGCTCTCCTCCACTCTTTGCCATCTGGTGTGAGTGTGGCTGTGAATGACAGGTGTAGCAGCCCTTGGCATCAAGAACAATAGAAGATACCTGTACAGTCCCCTTGAACCTTAGCAATAAGCAATATCAACAAATGCGCTTCAATTCGATCAGGTATATTAAAACAAAACAAAACAAGTAATTCTGAGATTTACAGTCACTGCTTAAATAAAACTAAATAAAGGCTGTTTAAAAGTGTCAATGTGTTTCACAGTTCAGCTGGATAAAATATAACATCAGATCACATTGCATCACATACCTCAGTCCACTTGCCAAGGGTGCAAACTCCCGTGAACACGTAAACATTCGTCCCGTTTCTCATGGGGCGCTGCTAGCTTGAGCGACACACATGTCTAAGTTAAAAAATATCACATGGATGCATGTAACATAAGTACAGAACGAGAAAGTTTTCACGTATCTCATGATACAAATGCAGTAACATACCTTACGTTAGAAACAAACTTAACACTGAAATTGATTAAAATATTATTGCAACTTACATGGACTTTATAGAATAGAATAGAATAGAATAGAATAGCCTTTATTGTCATTGTACAGAGTACAACGAAATTGGAGTGCCACTCCCTTGGTGCAAGTTTCAATAATAAATATAAATGTAAAATATAAAAAGTGCAGAAAAAAAAAACAATCGTAAGTACTCAAACAATAGTATGTACAATATATACAGGGTAGCAGCATTAATATAATGACAGTATGAATAGCAGCATAATATAATGACAGTGACGGTATGGAATAGGTTCAATTGTTTTTGTGCTTATTTACTACGGTGATAGCTCTGGGAAAGAAGCTATCCCTGAATCTGTTTGTCCTGGTTTTATGTGACCTGTACCGTCGGCCTGACGGTAATAGTTCAAACAGTTGGTTGCTGGGGTGAGAGTGGTCCTTGATGATATTGCCAGCTCTGCTGAGGTACCGAGAGTTTGCAGTGACCTCCAGGCTGGGCAGAGAGCAGCCAGTGATCTTCTGGGCTGTGTTGATGACCCTCTGCAGTACTTTCCTGTCTGCAGCTGAGCACCCTGCATACCATGTTGTTATGCCGTACGTTAGGATGCTCTCTATGGTGGCTCTGTAAAATGTCACCAGCAGCCTCTCCTCCAGGTTGTTCCTCCTGAGCACTCTCAGAAAGTGGAGACGCTGCTGGGCCTTTTTAACCACCGCTGTAGTATTTGCAGTCCAGGAGAGGTCATCAGATATCTGCACGCCCAGAAACCTCATGGAGTGTACCCTCTCCACACAGCTCCCGTGAATGTAAAGTGGGGCCGGGTCTGCTCTGCCCTTCCTGAAGTCCAAGATAAGTTCTTTAGTTTTCGTGGTGTTCAGTTGGAGGTTGTTAACTGAACACCACTCACTCAGTCTGTTGACCTCATCTCTGTAGTCCGACTCATCCCCCCTTGAGATGAGTCCAACCACTGTGGTGTCATCCGCGAAATATATACAACTTATACATATATACATATATACAACAAACTTATACAGCTTATGACTGTGCATGACAGACTGCTCTATACAGTTTACTGAGTGCATCTGTCATTAATGCTACTGTGCACAAAGCTCCAACAACCCCCGTAATGATAATTTATGGTACAGACCAGCGGTTCATTACAGCAGGTTTGGCTGCATTTGAGGTCCTGTTTCTTTTCCTGATAGGTTCCCAACATCCCTGCCTTTGATCAGATCATTACCCTCTGTGTATTTACCCATATGGAAAAGAAATAGTAAAAACTTATAAAAAACTTGCATAAGATGTGGCCTACTTCATATAGTGAATCATATAAGGCTTTTTATGATTTACTCATGAAAGTGGCCACTTTCTCATTACTTTCATATATTGTTTTTGTAAGTATCCAAAACATACAACTTTCATTTATATCATTTTTCAAGGGATCTTATATCTATTTTCACTCTTGTATGCTTTTCATACAAGTTTCACACAAGACAGATACAAACTTTATGACTGTTTCTACAGTCAGACTGACACATTGCCACAGCGTACAGCTAATCATACAGACTATTTCCACAGCTAGTAGCACATCAAGGTCTTCACTCCAGTTAAATGATTCCTACACCTGTTCCTCTCCTGTCCTCTGTCTTAGAAAACCCTCAGTGTTTCAGCTGTTACCTCCTCACTGTCTCCTCTTGATTCATACCTTGGAAAAGGAAAATTTTACCTCAGATTCCCTCACCTGTTCAACTTGATACCTGAAAGGAATTTTCCCGACCACTTACCACTTCACTGATTAATCCTCTATACCTTTGCACACAGGGACACATTTGATCAACTGACTCATTTAGTTTTGTTAATAAAAACTGTAAATCTGTACTTAGCCTTAGCCTTTGTGCTTTTGGAGCTCCAGTTCTAGTGTAATTCTGGTAAAATGGCCTGGCTAAAGATGTGTACTCTGTAAGTCAACAGCAAAACTGAGTTGGTCTGTACATGCCTTACAAGGTTGTAACATAGCATGCAAGCCTACATGCATTCATGGACCAAGACTAGCGTAAAAACTGCACCTCTAACTGAGCGCTTGTATTGAAGTAGTCAGATAAACAAAGATCACAGAATACTGACTGAGATCACAAGAGGGCGCCAAACCATAAGAAACAAACAAACATTAGACACATTCAACTTATACACAATGATGTTTGAAGTTTGTCATGCATCCAAAAGCCAAGATTTTTATTATCTTTAACTTTCTTAATACAAGATGCAGAACAGTGAAAATTTGACACTAATGCTGTGAGGGCCTTTGGGTGTGAGGAACAATGTAAACTTTGCTAAACTAAAGCATTATTTATTTTTAGTAGTTGTAGTTATCAGCACTATACTAGTTTAATAATCATTAACGCCTGACTTGCACATTGCTTTCAAAATCAGTCATACTCATTGATCAACAACCATTGATCAAAGACCACTGATCAATGGTCATGAGTACCATTCACAGATATTTGGGGAATGGCTGCAATCACAGCATCATTTACGTGAAAAGGGAAAGAATATCTGAAATGAGTAGGAGACCTAATGGTACATCTTTCTTCATCTTACAATGCTGTGGTTGTAGCCATTCGCCAACTCTCTGTGACTGGTACTCAGGGCCATTGATCAGTGGTCTTTGGTGGTTTACGCCAATTTGCATATTAATGATCAAGGAACTGACCTCAGAGCCCATTGTTTATTCAGTGGGCTGGTTTCAGTTATTGTGCAAATGTACTGTTTATAAGATTGGGGAAAGTGACTTGGATAAGTGACGAAATGTTTCACCCACTGAAAACCCTGCATCCAGATGAACAGAATCAACCTTTTGGGAAAAATAAAGCAGTTTAGTAAAAGACAACAGTTTTTCTTAGGATACCAAACATAATATGTGCATATGGTGTAATACCCTCTATTTCACCATCTACATTCTACTGTTTTATGATTTAATGTATTATTTAATGCCTTTTTTAAAAGCAGAAAAGATGTTTCTCAAGATGTCTACATCACTTTCAATAGAATCAATAATATTATTTTTCTTCTATAACCCCAAACTTCATGTACTGGATCCCCACAGCGAAATTATGACATCAGGGACAGAGAATTCGTGGCAATCAAACTGGCACTGGAGGAGTGGTGTCACTGGCTTGAGTGAGCAGAGCAGCTCTTCACCATGTGGACCGACCACAAGAACATGGTTTATCTACCTTCAGCCAAGAGATAAATGCTCGCCAAACCTGCTGGTCTCTGTTTTTTGGTTGATTCTATTTCATTCTCTCTTATCACACCAACTATAGGAATGCAAAAGCTGATTCTTTTTCTCTCCAGTTTTCTTAGATTACAGATTGGTTAGAACCAATGTTCCCTCTAATTTTTCATGTGTCTGAGCGAACACACAAACTCCCTGAGCATCCCTTGGACCACTGTGAGCAACAGCAGACGTGTGCACTGTGGTGCACACGTCTGCTGTCAAATCCATCCAAGTTACATGGTTTATTAAAAGAATCAAATTACAGCATTTACATTTATGTTAGACTACTTTTGATTAACTGCTTTAGCCCACATACAATGAAAATTAAAAAAATCTTGTTCATGACCTGTGTTGTATGTTAACACTGTTGGAAGTTAAAATAAGAGAGTCCTGTAACTCTCTCTCTGCAAAATACAGTATATAATGACCAATGTTGGGCAATTAATTATATAGTTACTTCTTCAAAAAAGTAACTGAGTTAAGCAAACACACAAGATTTTTGCAGCTGTTTACCTTAAAATGTAGCCAAGGCGTTTTTTTTTTTTTTAAATAAACATTTCAAACTATTTATTTAAAAAAAAAAAACGCCTTGGGACCGCTCTGGCCTTTGTCTCCTGTCGTCACTGGAGGTTCCGAGGGATCCGTCCAGCCACGCCGCCGCCCGCAGCGCCACCGTCTCCGGCTTCCACGCCGCCGCCCGCAGCGCCACCGTCTCCGGCTTCCTCGTCTGGCCCAGCCTCCGAGTCTTCATCCTCCTCTGGCCCAGCCTCAGTGTCTTCAGTCTCGTCTGGTCCAGCCTCCGTGCCTTCACCCTCGCCTGGTCCAGCTTCTGCCTCTGCGTCGCCTGGTCCATCCTCTATGTCTGGGTCTGCAGTTAACCGGCTATGTACCAGGCTATTGGTCAGGCACTATGGCCGTCGGGGACGGCCCCCAGACCCCCTTCGCCTGAGTCGCCGCCGTTGCCGTCCGCACGGTCGGCCCCCTGAACTGCTTCCACATCGCCGCCGTTGCCGTCCGCATCCCCATGCATAGAGCATGGGGATGCCCTGACAGAGCATACTTAAGAATCTCTTGAAAGTCATGGCATTTAATATCAAATATAACAAAACATTAATTTCTTCTGAAATGAAAGCAGGACAAAAATCACTGGTGATTTGATTTAAACTTGTAAAAAGTAACATTGCACTTGTTAAGCTTTTGTAAGGTTGGAAGTTCACAAAAACGAAAGCAAAAGCAAGGAAAACAGGGCTATTTACACACACACACACACACACACACACACACACACACACACACACACACACACACACAGAAAAAGAGGAAATGGTTACAAATGTAGACACTCAAGACAATCAAAGTCAAACAAAATCATGAAAGATGGCCATCAAAATAAGGACGGGGCAAATCCAATGTTTAAATACTAACAAAAATAATAATAATAATTTCTTGTATTGGAAATTTCCTTTCAATAAACCCAAGGACACTTAACAATAGAATAAAATACATGATGGAACAATGACAACAAAGAAAAATAAGAAAACAAAAGCTGGGAGCAGAGCAGCTAAAAGCTCTGCTTCACATGTTGGTGAGGTGGAAAGAAGGCACAGCAAGCTGGATACACTCAAAAAAATAATTCATTGGATGAACGTAATTTTATCTTGCCACTTATATTCCATCTAAACAAATCATGTTATATTAATCCATCTTGATTGTGTTGTCTCAACAAGATATATGTGTGTAGGTTTAACATAATATTAACATTAACATTCAATTAATTTGACTTTTGTTCAATCAACATGTTTGCACCACGTTAGTCTAATTAAATTTATTTAAATCCATCTTATATTGTTTAAACACTTTGGCACATCAAAAATCAGTCTTGTTACATGAACTAGTAAAATATTTGTTTGTTACACCAATGATAATCTTGTTGAATGAATGAAATGTAACTTATGTCTGTAGTACATGTTGTATTCATATTAAGTAATGTTCAACCAAAAAAAAAAAATCAATGGATTTACAGCAACTTCCAATCCACCCATCTTCTTAGCTTTATCTGGGCTGCGGAAGTGATAGGGCAAGAGGGACAGGGTACATCCTGGACAGGTCGCCAGTCAATCATACAGAGACAAACAATCATTTGCACTTTAACACCTTTGGGCAATTTAGAATAACTAGTTACCCTTACAACTGCATGACTTTTAACTGTGGAGGAAACCAGAGTATACGCAGAGAGAACCCACTGCAAACTTTGCCACATTGTGGATTTGAACCCAGGATCTTCTTCCTCTGAGTCAACAGCACGAACCACCATGGCATTAATCTGTCAATACAGACTTAACAAAAGTAGGAAAGCTATGCTTGATGATGCTTTATGTTGTTGTTCTTGACAAGTTAAACCATAAGAAATAGTAACAGCATACATGTGGTGTGGTTGTCTTCCTCTTGTAACCCCACTGATTTTCCTGTGGTTTGACATCTAATGTGATCTTGTGAATTTCGTGAGTCGACCCCCAAAATGAAATTGGGTGGTTGTTACATGCATAAGATCCAAACTTGTAATTTGAACTAAATAATTCCATGTTTTTATGGTGAACGTAATTAAATCATGTAGCATCTGCATGAAATTCAGCAACTTAATTTGTTCTTGTTGAGATGACATCATACAATCTAGTAAGAGCGGTTAGTTGCCTGGATCCAGCCACTCTTACTAGATTGTATGATGTCATCTCAACAAGAACAAATTAAGTTGCTGAATTTCATGCAGATGCTACATGATTTAATTACGTTCACCATAGAAACATGGAATTATTTAGTTCAAATTACAAGTTTGGATCTTATGCATGTAACAACCACCCAATTTCATTTTTTTGAGTGTAGAAGAAGAGGATCGAAGTTAGTGGGCAGAAGAGATAGTGCTTAACAGGTCAGAAAGGTAAGGAGGAGCGAGGTTATGAAGGGTCTTGAAGGTGAGCAGAAGAAGTTTGTACACTATCGGGAAATTCACAGGGAGCCAGTGAAGTTCCTGAAGAACAGGGGTGATGTGCTGATGGGAGGTGGTTCTGGTAATAATGCGGGCAGCAGAATTTTGAACCAGTTGAAGCTTATGGAGGGATTTTTGGGGGAGACCATGCAAGAGAGAAGTACAATAGTCAATACAAGAGGTAACGAGACTATGGACATGAATGGACGTAGATGGGGTAGAAAGAGAAGGATGTAATCGGTTAATGTTGCGTAGAGGGAAATAGGCAGAACGGGTGAGATTATTGATCTGAGATAGGATAGTGAACTGTCTAGGATGACACCAAGGCTCTTAACCTGAGGTAAAGGGAAAACTGTGGAGTTATGGATGGTGAGTGAGAAATGATTTGCCTTCAGTAGGTAGGATTTAGTGCCACTAAGGACGATTTCAGTTTTATCCTAATTAAGCTTCAGAAAATTAGAGGTGAACCAGCATTTTAATTGAGGTAGGTATTCTGTAAGAGAAAAAGGTGCGAGGGAGGAATATAGATATAAGAGATATAACTAGGTGTCATCTGCAAAATAGTTGACAAGACAAGACAAGAAACTCACAGTAAACAAGAAAGCACGACTATGGTTAGTGTTAAAATGAAAATGTTGACAAACCCACTGTGCTTATAAACAAATTAAACAAAACAGATTAAAGGAATGTGAACCGTTCTATTAAGAATTCAAGGTAAATAATGGCATGGCATGTGCTAAACTTAGTGTAAATAGGCAAATGGTAAAAAAACAAAAAAAAGATTTGGTTAAAATGCTGTTTTAAAACTCAATGTCAACCAGTTTCACTCGGTTGAGAACGCAATCTTTTGTCAATCCGGTGAAATTCAAAATATACATCATGTGGCTAACAATTACAATGGCACAATTTTCTGTTTGTCACAATGTGACAGCTCAAACACTCACTATGTGTTAATAGACCTCTCTGCATAAAATCATACTTGTTATTAATTTCTGTCGCTCTTCCACAGCCGGTCTTTTATCCTGTCTTCCTTCTCTCTCCTGAACCAGTCGCAGCAGATGGCCCCGCCCCTCCCTGAGCCTGGTTCTGCTGGAGGTTTCTTCCTGTTAAAAGGGAGTTTTTCCTTCCTACTGTCGCCAAAGTGCTTGCTCATAGGAGGTCATATGGTCTACCTTACAATATAAAGCACCTTGAGGCGACAGTTTTTGTGATTTGGTGCTATATAATTGAATTGAAATTATTTTGTTTTTTACCATAAATGAAGTTTGTGTTTTACTGTAAAACAAAAGTGAATATTGCCACTTCTAGAAATCAGAGGCACACAGACACACCCACAGACAAGCCAAGTCACGCACAGGTAAGCTGTGTCATGGGGGAGGGGACACTGAAGAATATAAAGCATTTTGTGGTGTGAGCCCTTCATATTATCATTCATCAGTTCTCCTGTAGCAAGTTAAAAAAAACAAACTGGAACACTGTACTATAAGAGGATATTGCAGGTATTTTTATACAATTTTCACTCAAATTAAAACTTGCAATTTTCTTACTTAAACGTTTAAATTTACTTCATGCTCAGTTTTCTTCAGAAGAGTGATGACAACTGTGAATTTATCCAGAAGCAAAGGAGTGAGTGGTGTCACAGCCACCAGGGGTTTATTCATCATATTCACCCTGTTGGTTCTGGTCAACCTTTCAAGTTCACTGATAAAGAAGGACCAACTGGTAAAATGATTGTTACACACACACACACACACACACACACACACACACACACACACACACACACACACACACACACACACACCAGTTGTAGTTTTACTTTTACCAGTTTGCCTTTGGCACACATGTTTCACATGGCTGCTTGTGGACATTCTTTATCTGGATTTGCAGGAAGGACTGAAAGAAAACATTCAGAAATTACAACAAGCAGCAGTGACAAGGAAGGTGAGTCTGTCTCTGTCCATGTTGTTAGCGTGAATGAGTAGTGTGAAATATCTATCACTGCTAATATAAATATTTATAAATTTATTAAACAACCAAAGCCGAAAAAAGAATATAAAAGTATTTTTACACATTTGTTTTACTTTATTTTCTCCTCCAGGATAATCTCAAATTAGACATATTCTATATTCCACTATTCTATGATGATTATATGCGCTTACTGGACATTTTCTATGAAACTCTAAATACAACAAGTGAACATTATTCACCACTGCTGGGTTTAATTGATGACGTGAAAACATTCCTGAAAGCCACCAAGAAGTACATAGACAAACACCTTGAGATGACAGCTGGAGAAATCAAGGACTATGAAGAGAAACTAAATGTTGTGATGGAGCGGCTAACCAGAGGTGTGGACTCGAGTCACATGACTTGGACTCGAGTCAGACTCGAGTCATTAATTTTATGACTTTAGACTTGACTTGAAAAAATGTTCTAAGACTTGTGACTTGACTTGGACTTTTACACCAATGACTTGGGACTTGAATTGGACTTGAACCGGTTTACTTGAAAAGACTTGATATTTCACCCCAAATATAAAATTTAACATGCATATTATATAGAGATTGAAAATGTGACGTCATTCAGGGGTAAAACCGCAAAGGATTCTGGGAACTCGTGGCAAGCGGTACTAGCGCACGCAGGCTTTCAAATGAAATCACAGCGATAAAAAAGAAACACAAAAATGTCAAGAAGCTGTTGTATTATTAACTGCAATAGCCGGTCGCATGACAGCCACGGAAAGCCGACGGGTAAAGAGATCGGTTGTTATCGGATTACGTCGTTGAAGAGAAATTGTTTGAGCCATGTTTCCGAAGTAACAAAGAGGCGACGGGTGGCCTGGATTGCAGCCATTCAAAGACCAAATATAACGTCCCAGAACACTCCAGCTCACAGGTTAGTCTGCTCCAAGCATTTACACAAAGGTCAGTCTGCTGTTGTAGTTAATACGTCATTTTCATAACATAATTGGTGATATAGGTTACAAGCAAGTCTGGCGCTGAACAGAAATTGTCGCGCTATGCTCCTTTGTTTATTGTGCATAAATAGTGAATTGTCCTGACACAATATTGTGTTTCGCTTCTGTTATTACCATGGTACATTGACAAAAACATATACTTTTATTCACAGGATAAAACAGTTGTTTTGTATCACTAATTGCCCAGTACGATTACAGCATACAGTATTATTGTCACTGCTACATTTCTGTAACGCGTACCAGAAATTATTTCCACTGCTAATTAATTACCGTTGAGCTTAAAGGTCCTATTAATAAACGGTTAACGAATGTGTATTTATGACGACGATTTGTGAGACTGGTAAACTTATGATACGTACGATGGTCTTTCGTTCTACACGGTGCATTTCAAGGTCCTGTACCCATCCGTCGGTAAACTGTACCTGGGCTTGTTGCAGTGACCGGAAGTTACTATCGTGCCAAACTAGGTATCCCCGACAGAATTTGTTTCCCCTGCGTCGGGAGCACACGCTGGACTGTCCAAATCACGGACAAACAGTATCCCGCATTGTTGATTTTTAGTTTACAAACACTTCTTATAATGACTAACTACTCCTGACATTTTTGAGATCTTAGCTCTTTATACAACGAAGTTATAGTGGGATACAAATAATATCAGGCTGGTCCTGCCACAATTTGTTCCCCCTGTGTAAATCACGGACAAACAGTATCCCACATTGCTGATTTTTCGTTCACAAACACTTCTTATTATGACTCATTTCTCCTGAAACTTTGGAGGATTTAGCTCTTTATATAATAAAGTTACAGGAGAATAAAAATAGTTATTAGCCAAAATGTTTATGGTTTATTAAAAATAATCCCATCTGATACCCCGTGAGCAATAAATATATAATTTTCTGTTGTAACCCTCAAACTGAATGGTAATGTAATGATACTGTAATGTCCTGGTGCAGCCACAACAACCTGGTGCTGAATGCCCAGAAGACAGTGGAGATTATTGTGGACTTCAGGAAGCACACAGCCCCACTCCCCCCCATCATCCTGACTGACACCCCCATCACCTCTGTGGACTCATTCCGCTTCCTGGGTACCACCATCACCCAGGACCTGAAGTGGGAGCCCACCATCACCTCCGTCATCAAGAAAGCCCAGCAGAGGATGTACTTCCTGAGGCAGCTGAAGAAATTCAACCTGCCAACACGGACGATGATGCAGTTTTACACTGCTATCATCGAGTCCATCCTCACCTCCTCCATCACCGTGTGGTACGCTGGAGCCACTATCAGGGACAAACAGAGACTGCAGCGTGTTGTGCGCTCTGCTGAGAAGGTGATTGGCTGCAGACTCCCATCCCTGCAGGACCTGTACACCTCCAGGACATTGCGGCGTGCAGCTCGGATCTCAGCTGACCCTTCTCACCCTGGACACAGTCTGTTTGACCTGCTCCCCTCAGGCAGGAGGCTCCGGTCCATTCGCACCAGAACCTCTCGCCATAAGAACAGTTTCTTCCCCTCTGCTGTTGGACACATGAACAATAACCATATGACTGTCCCCGCCACTATCACATGACCCTACGCTGTGTCACTGCATCATTCCATGTTTGGCACTGATCACCACCTGCACTAATGTATATATCTTTCTACGTAGCACTCTTAATTCTTATTCTCATGTATATATCTCATGTATATCTCATGCACATATCTTTCTACGTAGCACTTTTAATTCTTATTCTTATTTTTATATCTATGACACTATGTTTGCACTGAAGCACCGCAGCAATTTCCTAATGTTGTAAACCTGCTCAACATTTGGCAATAAACCCCTTTCTGATTCTGATTCTGATACTAATTTTTCACAAAATGAAAACATCAGTACTTCCTGCGTGCTCCCAGCACAGGGGAAACAAATTCTGTCGGGGATACCTACTTTGGCACGACACCGGTCCTACAACCGCATCCAAGAATAACATGCAGCTTATCTCAGAACTGTCGGTGAAAATTATTCTTGGAGCTAGGTTTAATTGAGCTGCATTTTAAAGAGGTGCAATTTCACAATTTGTGTATATTTTCTAAGTTCACTATTTTGTCATGTGTTGAGAAAAACACAGATTTAAAAATTACATGGTCTAATATTTACATTTAGCATATAACTGCAACATGCTTTTTTTCGTTTTTTTTTTTTTTTTAAAGACTCGAAAGGACTTGAAATTCAAAATTTCAGACTTGTGACTTGACTCGGACTTTTACACCAGTGACTTGAGACTCGACTCTGACTTGCCTGACATTACTTGAGACTTGACTTGAGACTTGAGGATAAAGACTCGAGACTTACTTGAGACTTGCAAAACAATGACTTGGTCCCACCTCTGCGGCTAACACACGTAGAGAAACATAAAGATGAATTGTAACACATTAGCCTGCATATGTCTCTAATACTCTTTGTATTGTGTTTGTAAAACTTCTCTTTTATACCATGCAGTTTCAGTTTGATGTTTTTCCCTTATGAGTCCCAGTGATATTTTAAATTGCTGAGTAAATCTAACTGTAAACTTACGTTTGACCTGAAAAAATAACTTTTCAAATTTCTCTTTTTCATTATCTTCATTATAAAAAAGTTGTAATGCAAGTACAAGCCACTGATCATGGGGATTTTGCATGTGAAGTAATTGACAATTATTAATGATTTATATGAAGAAACACTTTAATGTGAATAAAAACTTAATAAAACTGTTATCATTGCCTTTTTTTTCTCTTTTTTTTTTGCAATTTTTATTTTTAAAATTCAAAAGAAAGTACAAGAACTGTGGCTGATTGTTATCCAGTGTTTGCTCACTGCCAAAAATGCAAATTCTGTAACCCACAAAATGCAAAATACCAATCAGCTCTTACACTGTTTTTGGCTAACTAGATTATACACACTATATTTTATATATCCTTTCTTTCCTTGCCATTCTGAAATAAAAGGGCCAGGCTATGTTTTCTGGTTATACCTCAATAATGTGATGAGGATACAATGAGCTGGTCAAGTTCCCTTCAATGCTGCTGAACTAAAAGCACAGGAATATTCTAGTCCGAATCTGTGATTTATTTGGAAACATCAACCACCAAACACGTATATTTTGTTTGTCAAGTAAAATTAGTAATACTGATGATTTGTTATAAATGCCTATTTTTACAAACTGTGAAATTCACAAGGAAGGATGACTGTGGCTCGCTGATGAAATTGGCCATGTGTAACCCTATAATACATACAATCATTATCAAAGGATAACATATTTGAGAAACAATGATACAAATGGATGTAAAAAGCACACTGCAAATAAAGGTCTGAAAGGGTCTGAATTGTACTTCTTATACTTTTGTTTTTAGTGTTTGCATCAAATTATGAACACTGTTACCAGGTTATAAGTATATTGCTTCATGCTTATGTTGCTCAATATATGTAATGCCGATTTTAGTGTTGAGATATACTACTGATTATATGAGAATGATGAGATGAATACTAAACGAAAACCAAAAGGTTTAATCATTGGAGAACTGGAATATGAAGCATATGAAGTGATGCTGGCTCTAACATTGGATTATTCGCTTTCCGTTCATTTGTATATTCTGTTTTAATGTCTAAAAACACAGTTCTTTGTCTTTATAAGTAGCTCATGTGTTAAACAAACCCAGTCTCAGGGCAGTTTGTAAAATAATCCCAGGAAAGCCATCTAGATTTTCCTGTTCATGTACACAAACGGTCGATAGTTTTTTCTTGAAATGATGCTGAGTTACATGCTTAACCACATTCTTATCCTTTTTCTGCCACGCTTCTGTCATGGCTGTTGTTAAAGGTGACGTATGTGGAATATCCTTTGACTGTTTAAAAGTCAGAACTGATGGGCCTTAATTTCCATAAAGTGGATCATATTACATGAAAGTGAAAGAGCACTTAAAGTATCTGTAACGTGTGAGTCCATTGTGTTTTCAGTCTACACCTGTATAGTGCAACAGCTCTTTCTCCTTTCACCAGCCAGGTAAGATCAGCCAAAACTATACCATAAGATGGTTTATAGTTAATATGTTTTATACAATATATAATAATAACATAACAACAGGAAGCATACATTTAATTCTTCATTTATTCATTTCATTTATTTTCTGTCATTTTCTCTCCAGAAGTTTTTATTTCACCAGTGATGGCAGCAGCAGGCGTCTCCAAAAGCAGAGGACTGACTGGTGTCAGAAACACCAAAGTTGTAATCATCTTCTTGCTGCTGTCCCTGGTCTATGCGTCAAATTCACAGACAACTGAGGAATATTTGAATGTAACACTATAAGTCACTATAAACTTATCAAAGTCTGGATGTTTTTTCTTCACTTACAGTTGTTAATATGCAGTTCTTAAGCAACTGATGCATTCTACTTTTGCAAATTACAGAAAATCAAGGCAGTCTCAAGAGAAGCTGATGAAAAACTACAGTATCTTCAATTTACCCAGGAACTAATGAAGACATCATCATTTTCAGAGCATTTTCCACCACTGGTGGATTTAGTAAATAACTTGATTCACTTCCTTGAGAAATCCAAGATCCTGTTCAAAAGAAAGGAAGATGACTTGTTAAAAATGGGTGAAAAAGAAAGTGAAAAAAATGATGGAGATCCTAAAACTCAATGGAATGAACTATAAATGTTTCTAACTTCTTTAAAATAAATGATAGATATGATTTAGAGTTTGGCATCGTTGTTATTACTATTTTGATTAAAGAGCTGGATGAGGCATTTATTTGTTTTGTTTTTACTGTTCCTGAACTGGGAATTGTTTTCTTTCCTGAACCTCATTATTTCAATGTTCTTAAAGATCTAAAACTATTATCGAACACATAGAAAACTTTATGTTTTGTAAGTTTATGTTGTTCTCTTAACACAGGGATGCTGTCAGCAATACTGGCATCACATGTTGACAGGGTGCATTCATTAATATTTGAGTAAAAGACAAATATGATTCCCATGTTTTGCAAATAGTTGAAGCTATTTTGTCTTTACTTTGGATTTTTGTGACGTCTTTGTCCCAGACATTATGGAGGGTACTGGCATGGATTTGCCTACACTCTTGAAAATAGTTTTGTTCATCATTCTACCCTCAAGTTTATAAAACTCATCGTTGGATCTCATCATTAGACATGAAAAGATTGGTTGTTTAAGAAATGACAGCCATATGCTATCTATACTGTTCACATTGGAATAGTATAATATGCAAAATGCTATATTGGTACTCCAGGTATTATTATACTTGGAAATTTGGAAAAAGTACCTGACAAGTGTGTGTGGCGTTCATAGCTCTTAATAATTTATATTCACATATTGTTATCTTACTGTGTTCTCTTTCATTTTGTATCTTCTGTTGGTTATTATGGATCTTCAATATTGTAATGATGGCTAGCCCTAAATTATTTTTAGAGTTTAAATAAATTATATCATAGTAATCGCTCTGTGTGGTATACTTTTCTTTTCTTTTCTTTTCTTTTTTTTTACTATGCCTACTGCTTTCAGAAACATGGTGAAGAGATAGTAATATAATTAAAAAAATCCTAAACTTGTCAAATCTGCTTTTTGGACATATTATTGCTATGACTGGGCAATTGTTTTTATGTGTATTAGTTATACATGAGTGTGTATTTGTAATATACTATCCACGAACCAATATATTCCTAAATAGAAAGGTTTCAAATGGTGATGTAATTTAATAAAGGTCTTTAATGTGCATGAAACTGTTTGCTTTAAAAGTAAAAGTGAGGAAAATTATCAGGTGTTGGTCATAAAACTCCTCTGTGTAGTTACTTTAAAATAACTTAATTCACAATATTAACCTGACTGAACCAGATGAACTCATAAAAAGTTTAATTTTTTAGTTAAATAAACCCTATAAAATAAGAAAATATAAATAGTAACTTTACTATTACTTATTAAACACTACTAAAAAGTAATTAAGTAATTTACAATCCATTTATGATACTTATTATGCATTTCCAACCTAGGTTACGGGAAAGGCTTCAACTAGAAAAACCTCTTTGTATATGATGTTATTTCATAACAGTAACCGTTGGGCTTCTATCAACAGGACTAGACAAACACAACTTTGACAAAAACAATAGTGAAAGCGCTTTTCACAAGCGTGAGATATAGTGTGAGCTGGAGTGACACCGTATATAAAGCCTTTGTAGCATTATGTTTTCATTCTTCACCCGTACGGTACAACAGCTCTTCTTCACTCAGCAGGTAAGTGTAGTAATTGTAATCATGCACAGTTATATGATTTATATTGAATTCATTTACAGATTAAATTTATATCAACCTGGAAAGCATGATCACTTAAAAAAATGGAAAGCTGGTGAATAAAAGCTGGTGGGTATATCTAAAATCTCTCTCTCTCTATATATATATAGCTTGTTCCACTTCTAAGAGCAATGGCAGCAGCAGTCTTTTCCAGAATCAGGGGACCAACTATAGCCACCAAAGGCTTATTTCTCATCTTCTCTCTGCTGTGTCTTGCTTCAGTCGCAAGTTCCCAAGCTTCCGAGGAACAACGGGTGAATTCAGTCTTCCTGAATTCCCTTTTTTGATACAACAATTACACACTTCTGTGTACATATACAGTCTAAGTCATCATAAGCTCATTAACTGTCATTTTTTCATTATTTGCAATGGTTTGTATAGATACTTGAGGCGATCAAGCAAGGAATAAAAGACACAAACAGATGGAAGGTGGGTCATTCCGTCTCCAAGTTGGCTTTGTAGAGTGTTTGGGCAGAAGATAAGAATTAACTCTTTAAATATACCTTAATAAATGCATATTACACTGGACTATCTATACTGCAAGTCTTGCAAGCACAGTAAATGCAGAGTATACAATGCAGAATAATATAGTAAATTTTAATGTGCTATCTTTTTTTCCCAATAGGCAGAAGACAAATATAGAAAGGAAACAATCACAATACTATTGGATCTCTCAAGTTCACTGACCCACAAGGGCCAACTGGTATATTTAATATTTCCTTAACCTTTGTTAATTAGTTTCATATAAATGATCCCTTTCTGTGTAAGAATGCCCTTCCTTTGGTGTGGTTTTAAATGTTCAGCAACTGTCAAACTCACTGTGCTCTGTTTTTTGGGGGAAAAATTTCAGGAACTATTCCAGGAAACCCTACAAAGAGCTGTAAATTTTGAAGAAAGGCTGAAGGTGGGTCAGATAGTCTCCAAGTTATTCACATGTTGACCGAGAAAGTCTTTAATTCATAAAACTAGTAACTAAAAAACTCCAGTAACATCAGGATACATTTAGTAATCTGATACACACCAAAGAAAATTCAAACTCATGTAAGTGTAGAAAACAGCAGTTATATAATTTGTGCTAAAATGTTTATTTTCTCATTCAGGCAAGAAATACAAAGATTTTCCAAATGGTAACAAGAGAAATTGATGAACTGTTAGAGAACTACACACGTCAAGTGAAACTGGAGATGTTATTAGAAGAGTCCCCGCCAATTCAGGAAATGAATGAAATCAATTTGCGCCTTGTAAAGAATGGGAAAATTTGCATGGACAAGAAGAAGACTTTGCTAGATGAATCAAGAACAGTAAAAATACTCGGTGGGGTGATCACCATCTTTCATTTAATTTGGCAAAATGTTGTAGTAAACACAGAATTTCTTTGGTTTTACGACAATGATTCTTTAATTTAAACATGATACATTTGTATGCAATTTAAATAAATGTATTATGTGAAGATGCTTTGTGGTGCTTCCTTTGCCAAGCCCTGAAGGGAAAAAGAATCAGATCTGATGCATGTAGAAACTGTCATAACCCCCTGCTCTCTACAACAAAGATGATGACAGTCTTTCTTTGGTTCATAA
The DNA here is from genome assembly GCF_900408965.1 of Simochromis diagramma. Lineage (NCBI taxonomy): Eukaryota > Metazoa > Chordata > Actinopteri > Cichliformes > Cichlidae > Simochromis > Simochromis diagramma. The sequence continues at coordinate 5,223,161 of NW_024387416.1, read as the reverse complement.
GTTCTGATTATGTCCTTCAGGTCAAGCATAGATGTGATTAATATGATGGAATCATAAATCCATTTTTAGATATTTGAACTCCGAAAGCTTAAGGGAAAATTACATATTTCTTCATTTTATTTTATCTATTCATTTACTCACTTTCTTGCTATTTTACCTCTGTCCAACCCAACAGTGGATAATGGGTGTTACTAGTAGAAATCAGCCCATAGATATGGGCTAGTTTGTTCTGAAGATTGTTAACGTCCATTCGGATGGAGGGTTCAAGAACCATGAAACCAGCTCAGTGTCCTCTAGGCTGTTACACCCAAGCAGGCAGCCCAGAGTTTGTGGCCAAAGGTTGTTGTAAATGAAAGACTTTGTACCACTGAACAGAGGGTGTGTGTCATGCTGAGCAATATAACACTGATGTGTGTTACAGGGAGGTCTTTAGTTCTTTAGTGTGAACCTGCAGCTTTTTGCCTTTCATCTTCTATGCTGATAGCACACTGTTTATATTGTCCTAAAATTAGACACTATACCACCATCATCATCAACTTGAAATTCTACTACTCTTTATGTAAGCTAACGCTGACCATGAAACCACAGCCATTGCACCAGTCACACATTGTTTTTTGCTTTAAGTAAACCAAACCAACCTGTTTATTCTGTAATAACCTGCAGAGCATTTTCATGCAACCTTTAAATAACACAGTTAGTCTATCTCAGTTTGTTTTGCAGCAGGTTTCACAACATGAAAAAACACAATGTCACATGCACTTGTACTTTGTAACTTCACGCCTCTGCCGATCACTGACAATTTAACTGTTGGTCATATGTATTACTGTGAAAATAAAAAACAGCCCTCTGGTGGTGCTGAAAACAAACAAACAAGAATAAAACCCATAATTTAGCATATAAAGGCCACGTAAAACCAGAGTAATGATAAACAATATATGCGCAGCGTTTTTTCCTCAATAGTTTCGTCACGTTTATTGTCTAAGGACAGCGCTAGCAAGCACTCTCTGCTTATGACGTTTAGTGTGTTTAGAGTGTGTAGTTAATGTGTTGCCTTGTGTAGTTAGTGTGTAGTGCTGTGGATAGTTTTGTGTTGTGTGTCAGAACAATGAGGCGACTGCTGTCTCCAGGTAGAATCAGGAGTGATACACCTGCTGCTGTCAGACCTGCAGGTATCAGGCTGTGATGTTCTCCTTTATAGTGGACAGAAATTATTTTTTTGGAGTGGCACAAATAATTTGTGAGGCATCTTATTGAATGCAGAACAGCTGATTGTTATATAAGTTTGAAATGGTTATTTTAAAAAAATCAAGGTCAAAGGTAAACGGATGCAAATGACTTTGTTGTTTGCAAAACTCGTGCATAGGATTTTAAAAATGACAATTTATATTTGCATTTAAAGTTATGAAATATGATTCATTAAACATGTTTGTGGTTGTTACAGTAAAAAAAATGTAACTTTTTCTACTCTGACTTTATGTTTTTTGTCTGATTTTAGATCAATTGTGTTAAAACAGTATGTTAGAATGAAAACATAACTGACAGCATGGTGGGAGTTTCTAAAATTGACGGCGTCTTCATTAATCCCATGCAAACGTACACCTATCTGGAACAACCCTGACATATTACAAAACAATAATATGACAAACTTTTCAGATTGGAGTGGTAAAGGAATCAAATATTTAGAACATATACTAGAAGGAACAGAATTTATTTCATTTGACGGACTAGTTACACAATATGGGATCAACAAGAAAAGATTTTTAGAATATCAACAAATTAAATCCATAGTAAAAAAGAAATTTAAACCGGGTCAAGTTGAACTACAAACACCACCAAGTGTGGTTCAATTTCTTACTCTTAAAATCCCTAAATTACTATCCAAAATATACAGAATGCTTTCTGAAACAGATGAATCAATATCACTTCCTATTGCAAAATGGGAAGCGGATTTATCAGTTAACTTAGACCTAAACTTCTGGTCTCAGACTTGCTTAAAAACCTTTCATCTAATCAGAAATCCCAGTCTTCAATTAATTCAATACAAAATATTACATAGAGTGCACTATACAGGTCATCGGATGTTCAAGATGGGCTTTACGTCTACCAACAACTGCTCACACTGCCAAACCAATTCACCGGACAATTATATCCACGCTCTTTGGTTCTGTCCACCAGTTCAGAAGTTTTGGCGCGAAATATGTGAAGACTTATTGAAGTGTCTGAAATGTAACATTCCAACTTCCCCCTTAGTGTGTTTGTTGGGCAGCTTAGATAATGTCACTTCAGAAAAGAATATAGCCCATATGGTTTTCACTGCCCTATGCATAGCCAAGAAAACAGTCCTCATGAACTGGAAAAATAAAAATAATCTTAATTCTAACCAATATAGAAATTATCTATTAGATTACATTAGTCTTGATACAGCCTCTGCCACCACATCAGATCAATTGCTCTGGGCTCCTTTGATCAGCTCCATCACCTAGTGGGGGTGGGGGGTCATAGTTTGGTCCCGCCTTCACTGTTGTGATTGGTGTGGGGGTAGGGACAGGCTTAGGGCGTCGGGGGGTTCCCCGGAGGCATCTTCCTTGGGGGGCTCAACCCGGGGTAGTGGTCATGTCCAATTAGGGGCTCTGTTGGCTCTCAGGTGACGGTTTCCTCGTGGCTGCGTGCAGCGGGGCTAGGGGAGGGTCTGTGCTGACGGACGTGGGTTACTGACCTGGTAGCCTGGCTGCCCCTGGGTGGGTCCGGGATGGGCGTGAGGTTCTGGGGGCGCTCCGTCTCTGGGCTGGGGCCCTGGCCGGGCCTCGGGGGCTTGGGTCCTGGTTGGTGTGTTGCCGGGGTTGTGGGCGGGTGGGTGCATGGGGGCCCAGCCCTGGCGCAGGGTGCCGCCGGTGCGTCGAGCCACCTGGGGGGCTCTTCAACTGGTGAGGGAGGTTGTCACATCTTGCAGGAGCTTTCCTCTCTTCAGGAACTCTCTCTGCAGGAGGGGGAGATACAGGAGAGGTGGAGGAAGATCTCAGCCTGGGCGTTTATTGTCTTATGTAGTCTGGAAGATGAGTGGATGGTGGGGTGGGTGCAGTTTTCTCTGTGGTGGGATTGGGTGGACTGTCCCGGGCTCTGTGGGGCCGGGCGGCGCTGCTGCACTGGGCCCCGGTCTGGATGGGCCTGGGCCCCCTTTCCCTGGCGGGTCGCGGAGTATGGGGGTGCCTACTGGGGTCACTTGCCCCTCCCACCACAACCACCCACACACGCAGGGCCTTGGAGTAGGGGTGTGTCACCAGGGTGCAGAGGAGGCTACCCCCCCCCCCCCCCCCCCCGTCCCCTTCTGGCTGCCTCTGCCTCAATTTTATCTCACAACTTAGACATTCACATTACTCACACTCTCATTACACATACATATAGGATCTTGGGGGTGGGCACGCTACACGGATTCCAAAAGACCATCAGGGTGTACACCTCACCCCTGGCATCGTTGCCCACCTCTCAATTTTAAATACACGTAGACATTGAGGGCTAGCAGGAGGGACCATGCGCTTACCTGCTGCTCTCTGGCAGGTAGCTCCATGCCCTCCTGGGTTTTAAATGCACCTTAGAACACACATGCATCAACACTACAATGAGCGGGTGGAGGGAGGTTTGGAGTCTTCTCTCACCCCCATTCTCTGCAGCCTGCTGGAGCGGGGGGGCTAGGAGGAGTTGGCCATCTGACTGCGGTCTGGAGTGTGGGGCCTCCCTGCTGCTGCGGAGTCGGGGCGGTCTGCCTCTCCCCACCGCAGGGAAAAGGGTAACACCACCTGGGTCTGGGTGCAGTTCCCCCCTCCAGGGGCAAGGGTACCTAGACCCGGTTTGTAGAGTACGCTTGGGGAGTGTGATCGTGTGTACAGCGTCTCTTTATGTTTGTCTCCACGTTGGTTGAGTGTGGAGTAAGTGCATATGAGAGCGTGAGGGTGGGAATGGATGTTTGTATCTGTGTGTGCCTGTATGTCTGTGTCTATATGTCAGGTTGGGTGTCAGGCGCCACCTCTCTGGGGACATCTCAGGCCCTCCAAGGTTTGGAGGCCTATCTCCCCCCACCACCACTTCCCCTGCCAGTGGCGGACTCCCTCAGGTGTCAGTGCGTTGGTGGTTCTTTGTGTCTGGGGATGGGCGTCCAGGTACACACCGGCTCACTCCTTGGCGGCCGCTTATCGGGGCCTGGAGCCTGGGGCTCGCTCGGGCCACTTCGGAGGTGGGGTGCCCCCGGCCTCTCGGCCTGGGGCTCGGTCACTCAGGCACGGCTGGCTGCCGGCGGAGCTCACGGGCGCGTCACTGCAACCCCCCCTGGCTTCTGCTCCGCGGCTGCTGAGTGAGCCCTCATCTGGGACTCTCCTCAGCTCTTTCTGGGACAGTGGCGCGGCTGCCCCTCTGTTGGTCTTCCTTGGTCTCTTGTGTTCTGGGGGCCTCTGGATGTCTGGAGTTTTGATCTCCTCCATACCTGCTTCATGCCCTGGAGGACGGGGCAGTGGCCCCCCCACACCCTCTAGCAGATCATTACATGAAGGAACCTTTTAAAAAAACAAGCGCGTCCATGCTCACAGGTGTACACACGGGTGATCACATCCACAAACTACACCCTTTTTGGCTCCTACCTCAAAGCACACTGTGTTCTGTTGATCTTATGTGCTGCACAATAATGTTTAATATTTAGTATTTACTGTCATATTCCCATATATCATTGTGATTTTGTTTATTCTATTACTCTTGTTCTCTTCTGCTTGTTTTCTTTTTTCTTTCTCAACAGGTGATCCAGGTGATCAATAGATGCATTTTTTTTTCTTATTTTTTTTTTCTTTTTTCTGCCCGTTCTGTTGGTTTTTGGTTTTTGCCCTTCTCCCCCGTCCCTCTTCTCAGCTGTTTCTCGTTCTCTCTTTCTTTCTCCCCCTCTTTCCCCCAGTCAAGTCTGTCCCGTATTCAGCAAGTGAAAATAAAATAAACAATAAAAGGTGAATCAAATGGACCATTACGGCAAGGCTGGGATGGTCAATTTGGTAAAGTAAATCCGTTGGGCATCTTTCTTTGCCTTTAGACAATAATTCTGATGGCACATTGACTACTTTGTCATACCTGCCGGTATAACAGCCACCCCGTACGGTTTTTCAAGCTTTGTTTAATCATGTACTCACATCACCCACATTAACTGTCAAAACCACTTTGTTTGTTTTTTTTACCTGAACAACAGTTTCACTTTCCTATCAATGCAATCTCAAAGAACATCATAGTTCCATCTATGTAGTACACATAGGGGAATAAGCACTTAGTTGAAGCTGAGAAATGGGAGTTTCAAAGTCCTTTCACAAATAAATGATATACGTTGCATAGGTCAACAAATGAAAACAGAAACACAAGTTCAATTTATTGTTTCTCTTACAATTTTCTGAAGCTCATCATTTACTCCTGTCATTTATATTTTCTGAGTTCTCTATTCTTGCAGCAAATCCAGCTTCTTGTCTAAGTAAGCTCTGTTTTTTTTGAACATGTAAAATGCAATGTCAACTATTTCCTGCAGTGGTGGAAAATTATATGATGATATCATTGCTTGTTCCAATTGAGGAATAAGTTCCTTCATTTTTTCATTGTATTGTTTTGAGAGGGTTGTCATTTTGTACTTGGATTCTTCCTAAAGGAGAAAAATGAAACTTTTCACATATAGTATTTCTACTCATATTATAGACTTTCTGAGAATAAACTGGAGACTGACTGACCCACCTTCAGTCTCTCTTCCTGTTCTATCGCTGTTTGAAGGGTTTCCTTGAATATTTCCTGAAAGGAAAGGAACAGAACATAGTGAGTGTGTTACAGAATACAAACAGTAATATATAAAAATCCAACAGGATGGTAATATTTATGCTAAAGGTAGGTAAAAATAAAAATGATCACAAGCAAATCCCACAAATAACCAGTGATGGGAATAATGGTGTTACAAGTAACGGCGTTACTAATGGCGTTACTTTTTTCAGTAACGAGTAATCTAATTACTATTCCTATCGTTACAATGCCGTTACAGTTACTAACAACAAAACGCGGTCCGTTACTATTTTTCAACAAACAGATGGTTGAAGCTGTGTTCAGCTTACCACATCTTATATCAGTTGCACGGAAGTAGCTGTAAGTAATCTGGACGCTACAGCTTTAAGCAGCTGCACGCGCTCCCGCGGACAGTAATCATGATCACTGTCTAGCACAACACCTTGAGCTAAGGGGGCAAAACAATGGCATGAGTGCTGCTGTTTGACTGAGGAAGAATAAAGTAGTCGTGGTAAGCCAATCACACGGCCACTTAAAGACAAAGCAACAAGGTGATAGATACCAGTTTTTAAATTGTGTTGCTAGGCCACGTAAAACCAGAGTATCATGATAAACAATAAATACGCGACGTTTTTTCCTCAATAGTTTCCTCACTTTTACCGTCTAAGAACAGCGTTAGCAAGCACTCTCTGCTTATGACCAAAAACAAACAAACAAACAAACAAAAACAGGGCAGGTTTTAGGAGTGACGGCGAGAGAGAGAGAGACAGCAGAAAAAGAGAGAGTGAGTTTTGAGATGTAAGAGATTTGTGACATTTCGTGTGTTTGGAGTGTGTAGTTAATGTGTTGTCTTGTGTAGTTAGTGTGTATTGTTGTGGATAGTTTTGTGTTGTGTGTCAGGACAATGAGGTGACTGCTGTCTCCAGGTAGAAACAGGAGTGATACACCTGCTGCTGTCAGACCTGCAGGTATCAGGCTGTGATGTTCTCCTTTATAGTGGACAGAAATATTTGGAGTGGCACAAATAATTTGTGTGGCATCTTATTGAATGCAGAACAGCTGATGGTTCTGTAAATAGTTTGAAATGGTTACTTTAAAAAAAGGGTAAAAGGTAAATGGCTGCAAATAACTTTGTTGTTTGCAAAACTTGTGCATATGACTTTAAAAATGACAATTTATATTTGCATTTAAAGTTATGAAATATGATTCATTAAACATGTTTGTGGTTGTTACAGTAAAAAAATATAACTTTTTCTACTCAGATTTTATGTTTTTTGTCTGATTTTAGATCAATTGTGTTAATACAGTATGTCAAAATGAAAACATAACTGTAAATTCAGACACGTGAGGTTGTGCTGAAAAGCATGATACCAAACAAGGCAAAGTAAATAGTTTTTAAAGGTGAAATGTGGAGGAAACATCACAAGTAGTTAAAAATGGCCAATTATACCCTGGACCCCAGAGGGTTAAATGTTTTTTTTTTTTAAAGTAACACAATAGTTACTTTTCAAGTAATTAATTACTTTTAGAATCTTGTAACTCAGTTACTAACTTAGTTAAGTTTTTGAAGAAGTAACCAGTAACTATAATTATTTACTTTTTCAAAGTAACTTGCCCAACACTGGCTGCAGTGTGGCCTGTGTGGAGAGACACTTAGCTTCCTCATGCTTTCATTTTTTCACATGAAAATGCTGAGATAACAACCAAAGAGAAAAAAGTGTTAAACCCCCCCCTCAACAAAAAATCCCACACATTTAAATATTTCAAATGCGCACAAACAATTCTGTTCACCTTTTACATAATATGTAAACTGGTTGGGATGACAGCTGGTAATGATGCATAAAAGAAAAAGTTGTTGAAAATATATTGAAGTAAAAAGTATTTTACTTCAATAAACTGTTATCTGTTTATTGTTAAAACTGTTATCACTGATTAGTTTTGCTCAGGACGGTGTCAAAATGTTCGCTCAGTGTGAGATAAGCAGATATCAGCCTTTAACACACCCTTTTGGCACATTGACTACTTTGTCATACCTGCCGGTATAACAGCCACCCCGTACGGTTTTTCAAGCTTTGTTTGATCATGTACTCACATCACTCACATTAACTGTCAAAACCACTTTGTTTGTTTTTTTTAACCTGAACAACAGTTTCACTTTCCTATCAATGCAATCTCAAAGAACATCATAGTTCCATCTATGTAGTACACATAGGGGAATAAGCACTTAGTTGAAGCTGAGAAATGGGAGTTTCAAAGTGTACCTGAACGCCTACACTACATCAAAAAACCCACCATTTAAAGTTATATAGTTCGATTTAACTATGACGAAATATTTTGAATTTTGGATAAACATTGTTTACATTTCACAAATTCTGTAAAGTTTGAACAAAGTGTATCTGTGCATTCACTAAAACTTAACAGCATATCAACAGACTTTGTACCACTCGCTTCAAGAGTAAATCAGATATTAGGTTGCAAAACTATTTCTGTGACTACCAAGCACACTTAAAACAACTAACACTCAAAGAGCACACACACACACACCACACACACACACACACACACACACACACACACACATTCCATCTGAAATATATTGATCTATCTCAATACAAATGACATTGCAAAAATGTAAAAGACAACACATGTAAATTAATGATGGCCAATAATTAATAAACGCATTCAATATCTTACCCCTTAATGTAAAATGATACTGGTCCTACCAAATATGTGAAGAGCTGCTGTGTTGTACAGGTGATGAATCAAAACAAAATGAGATGTACATGCTGCAAATGCTTTATGTACTTTTGTATACTCTGGCCTTTTTGCTTTCATTTCTAGTGACTGTCAGGTCCACTTCATGGGGACCATCAGTACACTATGAAAAAGCTCCAACAACTTTCTACTTCAAACTCTTCCTGTCTTCACCTTTGTTACAAAATTAACAGGGCACATTTTATAAGATTTTAGCATAGCACATTAATTAAAAATGAATTATGCATCATATTAAACTATGATAGCTAACTGTTAGGAAATAAAAATGTTTGCTTATTGTCAGTAAAATCATATTTATTTATCAGCAGTAACTACAAAAAGCAGGTCATAAACTTACTGTTTAGTGTTTATTGAGTTTATTGTTTGTCTCTTCAGGAGTTGGACTCTGCTGCTGTCTCTGCTGTCTTGCCTTGAGTTTTGTCTCCCCCTTGTGAATATGCTGACTATTTACATCTGTGTCCTATTCTCAAAGCTGTGTCCACTAGTGATGGTAAATTCGATTCTTTTGACTGAATCGAGTTTCAATGAGTCACTCATCAAAGTGAATCGGGCTTTTTGAGTCAGTTGCCCGGAGAGTGCAAAAAGTGTACATTTTCACTCAAACTTAATTTGTTTCTGTTTTCATGTATATCCTACTGCTAAGATGAGTGATGCTTGACCTGGTGTGTTGCCTGAGCCAAAACTGCAATTAATACTAACTTTGAAAACTGTGATTATGATGGTGCCAGTTTGTCTATAATACTAGCCATACCCCTCAATGGAGAATTTCTCCATCAGCTGAATACACCACCACAGGCGAATTGCTGGCATGTCCTCCTTAAGAAAAATATAATATAACGTTTATCAAGGTTGGAGACTGGCACAGGTATTTTGGTGGTACTTTATGAAAAAGCTTACCTCTGTGAAAGATAGTGGAGATGAGGTGCAGATGCAGAGAGCATACTGTAAAGTAAAAGAAGCCTTTTACATGTTTAAATGTTATATTGAAGTAATGGCAGGAAAAGGAAAATTCTCACCATCAGCATAAAGATGCCACAGCAATTTCCATTGAACTGCTGAGGAAAGAACTGTAAAAAGAAAAATGTGTCCTTAAATGAAGAGAGCTGACATGCACCTGCTAGTTTTTTTATTGAATTACTATGTACCTGATGAGCTTTCAAACTTTTGCATTGAAAACATACCTCAAGGTCTCTTCCTGTTTTCTCCATCCAGGATCCAGAGTCAATAGGCTGCTACTCTCCTGGCATTGTAGAGAATACACATAACACAAAATCAAATGTTTGCCATTAACAAATAAATTCAAGAAGTAGGGATGCAACAATACGTTTTTCAAACCGATACGATACAGATCCTTGGATCTGAGTATTATTAGATTATTCTGTTATTATATGTTACCTTATATATGTAATCAAAGTAGTTGAAGTATGATACTGCTGTAGATAATATTATACCCTTTAATATAGAGTGTGTGAGCTGTATGTAGTTTAGTTCTCGTTATACTTTTGAGTTAACAGAACATATTCACATATTAGTTTATTAGATAAGTGTGCATCACTCTGTATCCTTGATCTGCTGTGAATGTATTACATGCTTAATTGTTGAATCATGAAGAGAAGCTTGTAAGCAGGAGACTCTGTGTCTAAGACAGGGGAGATAGACAGACCACATTCCATACCCCCACCTTACAGAAAGCAGAGAAACAACTGCCGAGGTCATAACTTAGGCGCCGTAACGGAGAAAGAATGTGATGTTTTGGCTTTTACGACTAGATGGGGGCCACTAGAGACTATAAAAAGCTGAGCAACCCGTCACCATTTGGAGACTGCTGTGACCCTCTTCAGGCATGTCTCCCCATCATGATGGTCCTTATGCTCTTAAATGTTGAATTGTATGGAAATAAATGATTGTTGATTGAGCATAAATACACCGAGTATTGTCCTTCCTTCAGCCCAAAGATTCAAAGAATTGGGAGATTTCAACAACTTGGTGCCGTGTGACCCGGATCTTTGGTGTGCTGAGGAAGTGCAGATTTGGCTTTTGGTGAGATCGTGAGGCGAGGTGAACAGAGGACCGGTCCAAATATAAAAAGGTAAGCACAGCCTGTTGTATTATAAATACCAAATGTGCATATTGGGCTTTCCAAATTAATCTGTTCACTGAGTTACACGTATTTTCACAGTAAATTTGTCGGTGTCTGGTTTTTGGCGCAAGATACTAACAACATAAGTTGAGGCTGAATTCCAGTGTGTTAAATAAACTGCTTCTACCGAGATACTAATAACATACTACGTTGGACTAGTTGCAGTAAACTGCTTCTACCGAGATACTAATAACATACTACGTTGGACTAGTTGCAGCCACTTTACCTTCCACATTTAATTTTGTCTAATACTGGCTTCTGTAGCAATAATACATTAGAATTTCTTCTGAAGACGCGGCCATTAGTTCAGTACATTGAAGTCGAGGTTTTGAAGTTGTTTATGGTGTCGGTAAAGTCCTGGCTCTTGCCGGCTATGAAATAGAAGTTGATTTAAGGAAAAGCAGATGCTGGCTCACGGTGCAGTTGAACACTGGCAACGCGGAAGCGAAACACGTCCGTAGGTTTGGTTTATGATACGGCCGTGTTCCGGTGGTACGGCCGTGGAGTGCAGTAGTGGTTGGTGCTAGTTTTAGTACATTGGATAGAGGTTTGACGGTGGTTTGTGGCGTCAGTCGAGTCTCAAGGGCTGCGGTCATAAAACAAAGTAAAATTTTACTTGCCAAGAAGTACATAGAGCAAAACCTGGTTTATGGTATCAGTATAACTTCAGGGGACGCAGGCATCACTTTTATGATGCGACTTTGCCCCGTTGTGGCGGCCATAAGCGCAGAGAAAGGGGTATTTTGGTCTATGGTGCAGTGTGCTTTAAGGAGATCTAACAGTTGAGCTCAGAAGTTTCTGTGTAATCTTCCGCTGATGAGGAACGCTCTCTGTGTGTCTCACTGATGGTGAAACGCGCTGTGTGTGTAAGGCGCGCTCTGGCTGTGTGTGAGGCGCGCGCTGAGTGTGTTTCTGTGTGTGAAGTCTGAACACAGTGACAGTGACGGTTGATGTGTTTGATTAGGAGGACGCTAGAGCAAAGACACATTTTAGGATCAAAGGTTGATGCCTAGTGTACCTGTGGAAATAATTTTGTTCAAGGTGTGGCGACCCTCCTGGTCGTGGACGCGCGGCCAGGCCCAGCGGCGTCTGGATGCCAAGGTGGCAACTTGGGAACTGAGGACTCCCGCATTAGCTACGGAAATAACACTGGAACGGCCGTGTAATCACGGGTTCACATTTATTCCGGACTAGAACAAGACACATTTTGCGAACAAAGGTTGAGTCTAGATTAGTAAAGAAATATAAAAAGGTTGAATTCCTCGTTTCAGTGGTTTGAAATTGTTGTGCCTGTCCCCTGACGAGTGAAATTAAATAAAGAGGGAATTTGGAGCCACATAGAGATAGACGGGCATAATTGGGTGTATTACTCTGTGGTGTAATAAAAATAAAATAAAATTAAAAAAAGAGAGATAGTAAGAGGTGTGTAGTGGAGAATTACGACGCTGTCAAGGTAGGCGTGTTGCCTGCTTATCTGTTTAACATGTGATGAAAATGAAATTAAATAAATCTCTTAGTGTGTTAATACAGGAAGCTGCGGACCTGGACCAACTGCCCCCACAAGCACAGCGGCCGAAGCAAAATTATAAGTAATGGGAACCACACCCAGCACGAATCAGCAGCTGTGAAAAAGACAGCAGTGAGGAGAGAATTAGAGGAGAAATTAAGAGAAGTTTTAACACATAAAATTGGGGCCAACGGACTTGTGGAGGTTGGGAAGGCGTCCGGAGCATCACAACAAAAAGGTGAAACAAAAACACACACAAGCAGAGAAATCTGAGAGAAAGGCTCCTTTTAAGGTAACGCCTAGTTTGAGAAAAAGATAAAATTAACCTGCCTGCCTACAAATGCACACACACGCAATGAAGAAACAGCTTACACTCATGAACACGTGAAGATTTTCCAGCAAGGCTAAAGCAGCGAAACTTAACATACATCTGTTGTTAAAGGATAAATACATTACTGATAAATAAACTCTCTGGGTTGCAGGACAACAATTTAACTTCAAAGAAAAAGACACTGGTCTGACCAACCAGTGAAGACATGACAAATTTAGGGGTTAAAAGATTCAAATTGTGACATGTTTTCTGCTGATTGATTGATACAAGTGATTACTGAATGAAAGAAAATTTCTTTTTGGGCTTTTAAACATGATCTTAAGAATTTTAGCAAGGTGCATGTTGTCCTGTCAACTTGCTGGGTTAGGAGTTGATTACATCGGGAGAGAAAAAACAAAAAAAAAGGGGGAGAGAAGGCTGACACAGGGCCTGGTCCCGGTGTTTCTCCCCTCTCGTTGTAATACAGCCAACACAACATCATTTTCCTGTTCGTTTGCTTTTCTTTTTGTCTGTTTTTGTTTTTTGTTTTTTTTGTTTTTCTCTATATATTTAATTACAGGCTGCTTTGCCGGCCCTGAAAGCCGAGGCTGACTGGACTCCTGCTCTCCCCCATACGTGACCCTGACCAAATGCTGCAACAGCTGGACCCACAACAACAACCTGAAAAAGTCAACAGTGCTGCAGGAAGGCGATCTCATCCAGCAGAGACGGAGGGCACTAAACCTAAGGCCCGTTTCACTACACGGGGGAAAATTCTCAGACAGCTTCACCTGACAGAGCTGTGACGAGACGCCCGCCAAGCCCGAATGAAAAGTAAGGCCGAGCAAAAGAATGCTGACCTTGATAACTTTGCAATCACACTGTGCAGGACAGTGATGGACCAACACGGATGATCGGGCGGCGAAAAGGGCGTGACCGAGACAGGAGGAGTAACTGAGGTCAGAAGGCACCTCAGAATGGACAAAAAACACAGGAGAAGATGCAGGTTTCACCTGCGGTGACCATGGACATTGGAGAAAGGACTGCCCCAATTGGGGTCAGAACCAGGACGGACTGAACTTTGAGCAGCAGCAGCAATGGTCGCAAACAAACTGAAAAGGAGGAGGGCAGGACCCCAGGGCATGCTTCAGGCCGTGGTTTACCCAGAACACCAGAACAGGAAAGTGATGAACACAAACACCCACACAAACACACACATCTACATGCACTGACTCAGAATGAAGAGAAACACACATACACACACACACACACACACGCTGATGCAATGAAGAATGCTTTGCTTATGCTGATATGCAAAATGCTGCACACAAACATCCCAATGCATAATTTTTATGAGGAGCCATTGATTACTTAGAATGTGTTATATGTCACCTAGAAGGCATTTATGTAGAGTTAATAAGGCCTAAAACGGTTTGGTTATGAAAACAATGTCTGTGCGTGATGTCTGTTTATGGCTCAAGGCCTTGACTGAATTCTTTGCTGTGCCTCACACAGCCCTGATGAGGAACAGTGGCACAGAGTGAAAATTGATGAATTAAAAGTGTAAGTTTTAGGTCGGAGTACGGCATTTTCTGTGATTGAGATTTAATTCAAGGAGGAACAAAAGGTTCTCATTCCCACACAATATTGTCCCGGCAGGAAGCAAAACGTTCCTGTGAATTTCTGGTTGATTTTGTGGCTTTGCTTAGCGCTAGCTTGATGTTATCAGTGAGCTTTGGCTTGTGTTCTTTCTCGTAAGCGAGAGAGGGATAGTTTTATGTTTGGACATGTCTGCAACGGGCCCTAGTTTTGTGTTATTTTAGTAGTATTTTGTTGGTTATGTCTGTTTTCGTTTTTGTTACAGTGCACTGAGATAAGAAAATCTGAGAGGTGTGATCCACCGGTGGTGATATGTTGATATTTTGTGAGTTCATGATTTAACAATCAGCTCTTTAAACCAGGCCTGAAAGATTGAGATTTAAAGCGCTATAAAATATGATTACTGTAAACAGTTGCAAAGTGTGCTTCTCCATGATTGTAATTGGCTTGGGAGAAATTCACTTATAGGGAACACTGAGAAGTTCTGAGTCTAAAAGGATTGCACCGAGTCAATCCGGCCCAAAAAAAAAAACAACAACAAGGAATTGTTTTCCTTTAAAATGATGACGTCATCTTGCTGATGATGGATGCTCGAATAGGTTGCGCGTGAGACTCCATTATCAGCAACATCTGGTATGAATGTGTATGGAGGTATGCATGTGAATGGACTGGGATGGACTGACGACTAAAAGTTTTGACTGACTTGATACTGAGACAATGACTGCACCCACTTTAGGATTAGTAAATGCCAATAAACAATTCACCCAGCAGACAAGAGAAGGGTGGATGCTTCGTTTTGTTTGTTTTGTTTTTGCAGGAGCAGGAGGATAAGAGAGACTGGAGGAGGAGACTGTAGCTTCACATGAGTATGAACTGCAGACTTAACACTTTGGTTGCTGATTTTGAGTTACTGATGTTTGCATTAAGAAAACTGTGCTATATTAGCTGTGTTTTGATTAAGGTATCATGTTATATTATTGGGAATGCCAAATGCTACAGTGGAGGAAAACTATTGATATCACTCATGACTGGAATATGTTACTATTAACCACAGCAGGCCACTGTAAAAAGTCAATTAAATTTTATAGAGGAAAATCGCCAAAACTTTAACAATACCTATGAATGACTGGCCACATTCAGAATAGAGATATGCAATAACAAACATTGGGCCACGTGATTTAGGTTCTCGCTTGAAATAGTAAGTTATTAAAAGTAGAATATAATCGACAGGGACATTTGATAGGATGTGGTACTGAAAAAGAACAAGAGCAAAGTGAAGAAAGAAAACCTATTGTGTTTAGTTTTGATAAATTCAAATTAAAATGTACGATTACACTCAGAGGATCAATATGAAATAAAACATATGCAAAATTTGTATGAAGTACATGACTGATAACTGTTCTGTCCTGAGCTTTTGTTTCTATAGCACCCACTTGACCACACCAACAGTTTCTCGCCACCAACAGGGGGTATTTGCAAAGAATAGGGAGGAATATCATCAAAACTGGGAAAGGTAAGCCCCGAAGGGGGTGATGACACCATAACTTTCACTTATGGTCAAATTCTTAAAATTTGACCCCAAACTTGAAAATTCTTCAAACATTTAGAGACAAAGTGGATAAACATAATGTCGCAAACCACATAAGGATGGAGCGTTTGAATCAATAAGATGGTGAAATAACACGCAGTAAAATGTGGATCATGTTGATTATGTTTATTCCAGTGTGCAGAGGAGTCAATTCCCTTCACAAAGTTTGTAAATTCACTTGAACCAAAATTAGGGGCACCCGGTGCTGCAAGAGTTAATAGTCACAATACCCAAGGATAAGCACAAGAGCATGACTGATATGATGGGACTGGGATTTTGCTACACTTAATTATTGCAGACACAACTAAAACTATAACTGAAACTAATCAAAACTAACCTAAACTAGCAAACAATTGGTAAAAACTGATTAAAACTTATATAAAATTGAAAATCTGAAGTCGAAGCTAAATAAAAATAAAAACTAATGAAAATTGCAAAACTACTACAACCCTGGTCCAGACTAAGATGGCGTTGGACATCTTCAGGGCAGAAAAGGGTTGGTGTGACCAAGGTGTGGTTTGGCTTGTTGTATGTACATTTCAAAATGTTACAGCTCTGGATGGACCAGTTACCAGGGCATGGAAGGATGACAGACTTCATTACATGAGGAGAAGGGAAATTTCCGGGATTGAAGATCCTCAGGGATGACAAGGCTGGAGAAACGCTCCAATGAATTGACACATGGGAGTGTGTCAAAAGGGGGAGTTGACTCCGAACATCAAACAATGGTTTCATGAACATCTTATGACGTTATTTCTGTGTTTAATAATTTAGGTATGGCAAAACTTAAGCATATAAGGTGTTACACTTAGAAATGGTTCATTAATTTTTGATTTCTTTTACACACACAGATTATGATTAGAATAAGTCCTGAACATAATATTTTGAACCAAATTTGAATCATTAGAACAACAATGGATAACAATATTAGATTATCAGGGCTAGGGAGAGAGGTGTTTTGGTTTTCTGTCTCTTACAGAGAAAGGAACAGACACCAGACGGGGACACGGAGATGTGAGGACCCTTCACAGCAGAGACAGATGTAGGGACTGCCGAGACAGCAACTGGGGTCAAGTGTCATGGCGTTTGAGCTCCTTGAGAAGATGGATCCCATAAACACAGCAATAACCATGAAGGGGTTGGCGAAAACCAGGAACACCAGACCAACGAGGTTCAAGAGGCTCTTGGCAAAAAGGGGGACACGGCGGTGACCCCAAAACACACAGATCCTTGTTTGAAATCGGGGCAGAATAATCCCCAGAACTGTGCAATGACTAAAGGGTGGTCTAACCCCGGAGGTCGAAGAAAGAAGCTGAGAATCACCCAACTGGAAGACACTGGTAGCTGCAGCAATAAAAATAAAGGTTAAAAGCTCCTTAGACAGAGGTTCTAGTCTAAGTACGTTTGAAAGGTATAAGGGGGCATTAAAAAGGGGGTGGAAAACTGGAGCACCAAAATAAAGCTGTGGGAGAATTGGGGAGTGATGGGAGTGTCATCTGTAACTGCTGTTATGGTCGTAAATCTAACTTTGCTTGCATCTGAACTGCGTAAACACAGAGGTCATCCCACATATGGTCCACCCGTTAAAGGGGGACAGAGGGCCTCAGGACCAAGAAGAACTGGACCTTGCGACCCTGGAGTGCATGTTATAAGTGATCTCTTTTAAGAGATCAAAAGGGGGAATTATTAGATTATTCTGTTATTATATGTTACCTTATATATGTAATCAAAGTAGTTGAATTAGAATACTGCTGTAGATCATATTATACCCTTTAATATAGAGTGTGTGAGCTGTATGTAGTTTAGTTCTCATTATACTTTTGAGTTAACAGAACATATTCACATATTAGTTCATTAGATAAATGTGCATCACTCTGTATCCTTGATCTGCTGTGAATGTGTTACATGCTTAATTGTTGAATCATGAAGAGAAGCTTGTAAGCAGGAGACTCTGTGTCTAAGACAGGGGAGATAGACAGACCACATTCCATACCCCCACCTTACAGAAAGCAGAGAAACAACTGCCGAGGTCATAACTTAGGCGCCGTAACGGAGAAAGAATGTGATGTTTTGGCTTTTACGACTAGATGGGGGCCACTAGAGACTATAAAAAGCTGAGCAACCCGTCACCATTTGGAGACTGCTGTGACCCTCTTCAGGCATGTCTCCCCATCATGATGGTCCTTATGCTCTTAAATGTTGAATTGTATGGAAATAAATGATTGTTGATTGAGCATAAATACACCGAGTATTGTCCTTCCTTCAGCCCAAAGATTCAAAGAATTGGGAGATTTCAACAGTATTTACCGATACCAAGTACCACTGCTGATACTTCTACCACACAAAAATGGAATAAATTTGAAGGCAGGTTTTATTTTTGTGTGTGTGTTTGTTACAAATAATAATGGTGAATAAGATTTTTTAAAATATATATATTAATAGAAATTAACCAAAACTTCTAAATTTGGGTGAAAAATAAACATTTTCTGTTAAACTTTTACCGATTTTCCAGATTTCAAGTATCTGTTCATGGTATTGGTTAACAAAAGATATGGATACGATTTCATTTGAACCATATGGGCCCGGATACCAGTATTGGTGCATCCCTATCATGAAGTAGCCTAAGAACGAGGCTCCCTCCTGAACCTTTAAGCCTGAGAACGAGGCTGCTTTTAGATGATCTTGCCAAAGAACGCACTTGGCCATTGAACAAGACCAGAAAAACTTGTAATTTCTTTAGTGTGAACCTAAATATGACTCGGTAGAGATCATCTCCAAAACCATCAGGGCGAAGTGTCCAGAAAGAGTATCTGTCTCTCAGCTACCAATATAGCCTGAAATGGACATGTTGTCATCATCCATGAAAAGATGACATGACAACCTCCGTTATTTTCTATCAGATGAAAAAACACAGAGCGAGAAAGACCAAGGGCACTCACACAGAGCAGATAATGGTCAGCTTCACCTGTCTGCCTGCTCCAAGCTGGAAAAAGCAAGATGTGGACCTAAAGTTTTCCTACAGGTATTGGTACAAATTAGTAAAAATACACACACAGGAGAAAAATCAACAAAAAACGTACCGGCAAGCAACGAAGCAAATTGACTTGTGGATCCTTCCAGGTGGCCACGATGTAGAGATCAGCAATGTGAACATCTTTTCCCTAAAGGAAAAACACACACACACACACACACACACACACACACACACACACACACACACACACACACACACACCAAATCAATACACAACAACCATTCATGGCTTGAACCAAAGAAAAAATGTACCAGTACAACAGATTACATGTCTTTGTGCAGCTTCTCCCACAATCTTTAGACAAGCATTCCCAATCTGAAAGAAACAGCAAAAAGCAATAGAATACGGTTTCAGTTACTATTCTTAAAATCTTGCATTACGTGATATTTTCTAAAGTGATATTAGCTAGTAACAAGTAACAAGATATACTTACACTAGATTCCATGGATTGTTCCAAACCCAGGCTCCAGAAGTCTTCCCGAGTCAGGCAGATATTGTCTTCCTTCACTAGGAGTTCTCCTGGAGATCGGTTTTGGTCCAAAACATATCCGAGCTAAATGAAAAGAGCACATAATGTGAATTTGCTTCAAAATATTATAGAAAATAATAAAGAAAAAGAATGAAAGGGTAAATACTAAATAAGGCTGGAATTACTCTTATGCTTCAGCAATTCTAAAACCATCAACGACTTTGACTTAGATTTAACGTGACTGCACAGAAATGCGCCTTACCAGACTGGACTGAAGAGGTTCCAAGTCTTTCTGCCACTTTGACTGGCATACTGATGATCAATCTGCCATTCAGGAGTCCCATATGAGTGGTCCAGGAGAAACTTCCTCTCAGTTGGTGGATCTGATAATATGCAAATATGTGGCATGACATACAAACTTTAATCCATTTTTAACATTAAATCAAAATGTAATTGCGACTACTTATTGCATGTCATACTCTTACTTTTTGATCTGTGGTAGTTCCTAAGCCTGGACACGTTTACCTTCTGGCAAGTTGCTCCCTTCACAATAGTGGCCACCCCCTTTGGCATGATGCTGGCCACAGTGTACGGTCCTTGGTGTTGGCTCAATAATGCATCTCCAGTGCGTCCTCTCTTTGGATCACCTGACAAAAGAACATCATCACCTGCTTGAACAACACACTGTCTTACCTGCTTCCTTTTCCGTGTTCCAAAGGTCTTCTTCTGGGTGTCCTGTGCCCTCTCAATGTTGCGAAGAACCTACAAAAAAATTACACAAAAATCAGAGTGAAAAAAAAAAATTATTATTCACCAAGTGGAAGAGCAGGAAATAGGGACTGTGGCGGGTGGAGTGCTGATCCCACAAAATCTCTCCATTATTTCACTTTCCCTTGCACTTTTTTTTTTTAAATTTAAGTTTAAAAACACATTCTTAAAACGATGCAACACTGTAAAGTATCTTAAAAGGAATACAATATGTCAAAACAGGAATACCTGCTTTGCAGTGTTGATGCCATACACCACAGCAGCAAGGTGTACGTCCCAGTCATCATGGTTCTGGTTAACGTACTTTCTGAGAGCACGCTTAATGTTCTGGTTGGTCCTCTCATCCTTTGAGTTTTATTGTAGAATAGATAAATAAGCATGACTGATTTCACATGAGTGACTCAAGGTTAGTTATCCAAATGCTTACCTGCCCGTTGGTCTGGGGGTGATACGCACTGGAGAAAGCATGTTTAATATTCAGCGTGCTGAAAATGCTGTTGTTAAGCTGCAGTGACATGAGCAAACTTGGCCTAAATACATCATATCATATCATATCATATCAAGGCATGAATAACACTTTCACAAGTTTTACCTGGTTCACAAACTGCTTTCCTTGGTCAGTGATGATTTTCCTGACCATGCCAAACGTGTATAACTTAGAGGTTATGATTGCAGAGACCTTAGCTGCAGTCTTGGACTTAAGAGGTTCTGCAATCACCCAATTAGTAAACAGATCGGTCATTGTCAGGACATGTCGGTTCCCTAGACGTGTTTCCGGGAGTGGTCCATGTAATCCATGCCCAGCACCTCCCAAGGTTCTTTTACCTGCAGGTCACAGAACTTATCAAATTAAAATTTAAAGCTACCCTGCAGCACAAAAGCTTATTAGCATGAAAATGAAATTGGTGAACAGGCCTTAAGATGTACCTTGATGGGATGTAATGCTGGTGCCACAGTCTTGATTGGGTCATTCATCGGGCAGCGATGACATCATCTGACCTGAAAGATGTATCCCAAAAAATATTTCAAGGATACTGTAAAACCAGTTGATGTAAATTGATAACAATTTAAAAAAAACCAGACACACACACACACACACACACACACACACACACACACAGAAACTAATGCTGAAATGTAAGTGTGCAAGTAAAGACAAGGTTCTTTATTTTGTTAACTGAAATAAGGCCATACCCATTCACCGATGTCCTGGTTCAATGTTGGCCAGTAATAGCCAGCAACAACCCTGTTTCGGGTACCTCTAACACCATTGTGGTTCCCGGTACCAGGGTTATTGTGGCATTCCATCAGAACTGACTTCTTCTCCTCCTCTGACATGACTACCAAGCGCATGCACTGCATACTGGGGCCAGTGTAGAAGAGTCTGTTGTCTGTTACAAGATGAAAATGTAAAAAGCTGAAAGAGTTGCTGACTAAAGTAAAATAAAATGCCTGAAAGATATTAATAAAGTTTGGGATAATGCACCAGTATGGTACATTTACCTTCAATTGAAATTAACTTTTAAAACTATATATAGGGTATATATGACAGAGTTGTATCTTTTTGTTTTATTTATATATATAGCTAGATAGAGAGAGAAAGAGAGAGAGAGAGAGAGAGAGAGAGAGAGAGAGAAAGAGTTTTAAAAAATAAAAAAATAAAAGTAAAAAAATAAATAAATAAATAAAATAAATAAAGGATCAACATTAATTTTCATAGTTACCCTTCAGTTTGTAATTACGTGCCATTCTTCATATTTTACGGCGCAGTTCTTCAGTCGGGGGAAGCTCTCCATTGAGGATAAAGGTATGAATTTGCTTGTATACATCTATTGTTTAAATGTCCCCGGGCAGTCGAAAAGGAGGCAGAGCTGTCGACAAATGCTAGAAGCTAACTGAGTGCTAACCGTATCATTCAAATATATTAAGGTCGTGTCCAAATTCATGGGCTGCATCCTCCTGAGGCCGCATTTGTACATCAATTACATCACAGTAACGCGACGAAGGCTGTCCAAATTCGTAGACTCCTCCGAATGCAGCCGACAAATGCGTCCTCCTTTTCCCCGAATTTGAAGGATGGGTTGGGTGTGTCCTTCGTGGCCTACCATATCCCAGAATTCATAGCGCGGCCCAGCCAAACTCCAGTTTCCAACAATGGCAGCCGCTACTGTTTTTAAATTACCCTTACTAATCTTTCTGGGTCACAAAATAAACTTTTAACATATTTTCAGGCGAGAAAGTAGTTGTGTAAACATTAAATATCTGCTCGGTTTATCAAGATATCGCATATTTGCAAAAGTGCTTCGACGTTTTCGGAGACGTCTGCTACCCACCAGCTCGATAGCAAGCCGAGAGCTCGAGGGTCACTGAAGCCGCCGAGAACGGCACAACTTCCAGCACATCATTTTCGGGTTTGGTGATGATTTATGGCATTGGCAACTCCCATTGTGTGAGTGCTTGTTTCTTTTACTCTCCTCCACTCTTTGCTATCTAATGTGAGTGTGGCTGTAAATACAGATTATTTCCACAGCTAGTAGCAAATCAAGGTCTTCACTCCAGTGAAATGATTCCTGCACTTGTTCCTCTCTTGTCCTCTGTCTTAGAAAACCCTCGGTGTTCCAGCTGTTACCTCCTTGCTGTCTCCTCTTGATTCATACCTTGGAAAGGAACATTCTACCTCAGATTCCCTCACCCGTTCAGCTTGAACCTGAAATGAATTCTCCCGACAAATCACCACTTCACTGATTAATCCTCTACCTTTGCACACAGGGACACATTTGATCAACTGACTCATTTAGTTTTGTTAATAAAAACTGTAAATCTGTTCTTAGCCTTAGCCTGTGTGCTTCTGGGACTCCAGTTCTAGTATAACTATGAGAAAATGGCCTGACTATATATGTGTACTCTGTAAGTCAACAGCAAAACTGAGTTGGTCTGTCCATGCCTTACAATGTTGTAACACAGCATGGAAGCCTACAGGCATTCATGGACCAAGACTACTAGAGTAAAAACTGCACCTCTAACTGAGTGCTTGTATTGAAGTAGTCAGATAAACAAAGATCACAGAATACTGACTGAGATCACAAGAGGGCGCCAAACCATAAGAAACTAACAAACACTGGACACATTTGACCTACACACAATGATGTTTGAAGTTTGTCATATATCCAAAAGTCAAGGGTTTTATAATTATTAACTTTCTTAATACAGGATGCAGGACAGCGAAAATTTGACACTAATGCTGCCAGTGCCTCTGGGTGTGAGGAACAATGTAAACTTTACTAAACTAAAGCATTATTTATTTTTAGTAGTTGTAGTTATCAGTACTACAGGGAGTGCAGAATTATTAGGCAAATGAGTATTTTGTCCACATCATCCTCTTCATGCATGTTGTCTTACTCCAAGCTGTATAGGCTCGAAAGCCTACTACCAATTAAGCATATTAGGTGATGTGCATCTCTGTAATGAGAAGGGGTGTGGTCTAATGACATCAACACCCTATATCAGGTGTGCATAATTATTAGGCAACGTCCTTTCCTTTGGCAAAATGGGTCAAAAGAAGGACTTGACAGGCTCA
Source organism: Simochromis diagramma (assembly GCF_900408965.1). Classification (NCBI taxonomy): domain Eukaryota; kingdom Metazoa; phylum Chordata; class Actinopteri; order Cichliformes; family Cichlidae; genus Simochromis; species Simochromis diagramma. Next base: position 5,199,610 of record NW_024387416.1, on the reverse strand, counting down.
GAAAAGTCAAAAATAGTGAGATACCACTCCCCTCCCTGCAAGACATTTACACCACTCGCCTCACCCGCAAAGCCATCACAATTGTCAACGATGCAACCCACCCCGCGCACTGTCTGTTCAGCCTCCTGCCCTCTGGAAAGAGATACAGAAGTCTCCGCTCCCGCACTACCAGGCTCACCAACAGCTTCATCCACCAGGCTGTGAGACTGCTGAACTCTCTTCCCTCCCGGCTCCCAGCCAGCAGAATCACCAGATTGGCAGAAGTATAGTAGACAGATTGGACTCTACCCCCCCACCCACCACGCACTCTCCAACAAGGAAAACTGAAAACATTCCTGACTTGTATTGCAATTGCACACACCTGCTGCTATATATATATATTTAGTATTCTTTTAGCACTATTTATATTATTATATTACTATTTATTACCTTATTGTTAGGGCTGTTTTTGTTTTTGTTGTGCATCTGCACCTTATTGTTGTCAATGCCTACGCATGGGACAGTGTGAAACGTAATTTCAATTCCTTTGTATGGCAAGTACATTTGAAGAAATTGACAAATAAAAGTATTCCATTCTATTCTATTCTATATCTTGCAGAGGGATGCAGCAGTCTCAAAATTGCAAAGCTTCTGAAGCGTGATCATCGAACAATCAAGCGTTTCATTCAAAATAGTCAACAGCGTCGCAAGAAGCGTGTGGAAAAACCAAGGCGCAAAATAACTGCCCATGAACTGAGAAAAGTCAAGCATGCAGCTGCCAAGATGCCACTTGCCACCAGTTTGACCATATTTCAGAGCTGCAACATCACTGGAGTGCCCAAAAAGCACAAGGTGTGCAATACTCAGAGACATGGCCAAGGTAAGAAAGGCTGAAAGACGACCACCACTGAACAAGACACACAAGCTGAAATGTCAAGACTGGGCCAAGAAATATCTCAAGACTGGTTTTTCTAAGGTTTTATGGACTGATGAAATGAGAGTGAGTCTTGATGGGTCAGATGGATGGGCCCGTGGCTGGATTGGTAAAGGGCAGAGAGCTCCAGTCCGACTCAGACGCCAGCAAGGTGGAGGTGGAGTACTGGTTTGGGCTGGTATCATCAAAGATGAGCTTGTGGGGCCTTTTCGGGTTGAGGATGGAGTCAAGCTCAACTCCCAGTCCTACTGCCAGTTTCTGGAAGACACCTTCTTCAAGCAGTGGTACAGGAAGAAGTCTGCATCCTTCAAGAAAAACATGATTTTCATGCAGGACAATGCTCCATCACACGCGTCCAAGTACTCCACAGCGTGGCTGGCAAGAAAGGGTATAAAAGAAGAAAAACTAATGACATGGCCTCCTTGTTCACCTGATCTGAACCCCATTGAGAACCTGTGGTCCATCATCAAATGTGAGATTTACAAGGAGGGAAAACAGTACACCTCTCTGAACAGTGTCTGGGAGGCTGTGGTTGCTGCTGCACGCAATGTTGATGGTGAACAGATCAAAACACTGACAGAATCCATGGATGGCAGGCTTTTGAGTGTCCTTGCAAAGAAAGGTGGCTATATTGGTCGCTGATTTGTTTTTGTTTTGTTTTTGAATCTCAGAAATGTATATTTGTGAATGTGGAGATGTTATATTGGTTTCACTGGTAAAAATAAATAATTGAAATGGGTATATATTTGTTTTTTGTTAAGTTGCCTAATAATTATGCACAGTAATAGTCACCTGCACACACAGATATCCCCCTAAAATAGCTAAAACTAAAAACAAACTAAAAACTACTTCCAAAAACATTCAGCTTTGATATTAATGAGTTTTTTGGGTTCATTGAGAACATGGTTGTTGTTCAATAATAAAATTATTCCTCAAAAATACAACTTGCCTAATAATTCTGCACTCCCTGTATACTAGTTTAATAATTATTAACCACAGCTTGGACAACATTAAAGTATCGTGAAGTTGAGTAGACTCAACAATAAAATTCAATACTGTATCTCCTACTTCTAAATGAACATACGAGATAACTTAAAATAAGAATTGTGAAAAGGAATGGACCTACATGTGTAACCCTCATCAGCTCTGAGACCCTTTTTACAGACAGTATTCCTACCATATTTACAGGCTGCATATGCAGAAATGGTAAAAATGTGTACATATCAAAACATGATAAAAATCTTCTGATTGTGTAAGGGTTTAAAATGAGGTAAATGAAAGTCCTCATACCAACTGTCAAGCACAATGGTGGAGGGGTGATGATGATTGATAGAGTTGACCAATGTTCTGCATAACTCAGTTACTTTTTTGAAGAAGTAACTATATAATTAATTGCCCAACATTGGTCATTATGTACTGTATTTTACAGACAGAGAGTTACAGGAATCTCTCACAGACCACAGACTCATAATACAAGTCAGAGCTTTATTTAAAAAAAATAAATAGAAAGTTGTGTTTTCAAAATTGGAGTTCAAGTTATTTTTACTTCCAATAGTGTTAACATACAACACAGGTCATGAACAATATATATATATTTTTTTTATTGTAAGTGGGCTAAAGCAGTTAATTAAAAGTAGTCTAACATAAATATAAATGCTGGAATTTGATTATTTTAATAAACCATGTAACTTGGATGGATTCGATGCTGCTGTGACCACAGTTCACACGTCTGCTGTTGCTCACAGTGGACCAAGGGATCGCTCAGGGAGTTTGTGTGTTCGCTCAGACACATGAAAAATTAGAGGGAACACTGGAGTTGACCATGAATTCCTCTATGTGAAGTCATCTATCTGATAGCTGAAGCTTGGCTCAAATTGGGTCATGCAACAGGGCACTTATCCTAAGCACACCAGCAAATCTACAAAAGTATGGAAAAAGAAAATCAATCAAGGTTTTTCCTTTGTGCAGGGAAAGTCCAGATTTTGACCTGTTTTAGATGCTGTGGTGGGACTTCAAGAAAAGTGTATATAAATGAATGTCCCAAAAACCCAGCAAATTGGGGCATTGTTGTAAAAATTATGCCAAATTATGGCAAAATTTCTGTGGAGCTTAAATACAGAGTTTCCTGTGTCATGAAAGTTGTTCACTTTTTACCTGGTTCGAATTCAAAGTACACATCAAGTCAAGTAGGCTCAAAATGCTCTTGCTCCGCTTCTGTCAAGAGTGCATCAGTAGTGAGTTCTGTGTACTTGGTGCAGCCAAGTATTCTAAAATGCATTTTGTCTGAAACGAAATAGGACATTACTTATTTGCAAAAGCCCTCCAATGTTTTTGGACGTCTCCATTCCCGCTGGTTTAACAGAGAGCTCTCCCTATCAGTTGTCAGCTGACCAAGAGGCTGAGGCTCACCGGAGAGAACACCTGACTCGCACATCACTTTCAAAATCCCTGCTGACTTTTGCCACTTAGTGAAGCACAAATCTTCAAAAATGACACTTCTGTGAAAACCCTAAAGGATTAGTGGATATGGATTAAAGGATACGTATATACACTCACACACATACCTCAGGGGCTACACAATAACGAGGCACATTTCCAGCAACAGCATTACGTTTTAAAATAGTAAATATACAGAGTGTAACTTTCTAAAGGTTTATATCCATTGAAATGTCATCTGTAATTAAGAGTATCCATAAACAGTAACAATTTCCAGAACACTTTCTAAAAAAATACATCTATTATTTTTATCTGTAGTAATGCCATTTTATTGCAAATACCTATTAAATCAAAACCGATATTAGAGTTGATGCAATCAAAAGTGACCTATTTCTTTTTATTCTTCTGTGTTGTTTTTCAGAAAAATAACTTTATTTACTATAACTACGTTGGACCGGAAACAAATATGACAGTAAATTAAACAGAAAGAACATGTGCTGTAAGGTCGCTGTAGCAGAAGTCATCTCCACTGAAGCCCCCTCACAGCAGAGGGCCAGTCATGCTGTTTATTAGGATTTGCTAGTTTTCAGTGAGAAAAAACATTTTCATCAAGTTTTAAATCCTTTCGTTGCTCTTTTCGCTGCGATTGTCATAAAATCGTCGTCCTCTTTTCAAGCCTTAGCTCGCTTTTATTTTGAAATATGAGTCTTGTGATCAGAGATGAATCTGTGCTGCATGATGTGCGTAACATCAGAGCGATAAAAGCCAGCTTTGCCTTTCAGTGATTCGCAGTAAGGACATAAATGACCTAAACTGAGACTGAAAAAAAGTGCAGTCAGTTAAATGTTAGCTCACCTAACATGTAGCAGTGTTTACATGTAGCCATGTTTGACAGACTCCAGGGCTTTGATACCATAAGATGCCTCATATCCTCACAGACTCATGAGATCACACAGGTGGTCTGACCTGCTCGTGTCACACTGTGCTGTCTGTCTGTCCGTTGTTTTTCTCCTGCAGTGATGTTATGTAGCAGAAAAACAGTTGGATGCTCGGAAAAGAGCAGAGCGATGGGTGACGTGTGGAGAACATCACAGTCTGTGTGTGTTCAACAGCTGTTAGAGCCACACTTTGTCCTTTCTGTGGTATAACTGCTGGATTTATTTTATTTCAACACTCAAAAACTGTCAGCAAAGCAAAACATGATGATTGGATGATCCTGTGTCACGTCCACAGTGTCAAACGTGCACAGAGACAGTGACACCCACAGAGAAACCCTCAGCTTGGTGTCCATTGCAAATCTGCACCTGTTGTCTTCTTTCTACTTTCTTTGTTGAACTCAGAAACTCGAGACTTGAGATGAAGAAAAATGTTAAATAATGGAATAAAAAAAAGATGATTATTAAAAAAAGTAAAGTAAAATGATATAAATAAATGAGGTGATGATATTTCTGTTTACTTTAGAAGTTATTATACACTGTATGCTGTGATTCTGATCTGGGAAACATTAAAGACATTCATAGCCAGACTGCTGACTTTGTGTTTTTATTCAGTCGCCTAACAGAAGTGCAGTAAGAAACGATTTAGCCCATCCTGATTTCTTAGCTATTTGCATATTTGACACACTTACGTGTTTCAGATCGTGAAGCAAATTTTTATGATAGATAAAGATGACCAGAGTCAGTGTAAAATAAAGCTTTTACATGTATTGCTGGGAGGTCGGCAGCTCCCTCCACTGCTTGGCCCTCTGTGAAAAACAACTGGGATCCAGCTTCCCTGTGATGCTGAATTATATAAGCGGAAGAAAATAAATAGATAGAAGGATGGATGATTGTATTTTGTGTACAATCGTTGAAGTGTAAAAAGGGTTGGCCCTCCGTGGTGCCCTAAGCAAAGTTTGATTTTTGGGGCCCTTTAATAGTGCCAATAATACTGATTAATGATCACCTACTATAAATGTATTTCATTTTCTAATGTTGATGTTGTTGTAATCCACAGTGAAAAATGTCATAAAAACAGATAACAAATTTGCAACTTTCATGAAAAATGTTTTCATTAATATTTTAAAAAACCAGCAAAACACCTCCCCCTGCTGGCCACACAGAGAAACAATAGATCAAACCTGAGAGCTGCACAGTTGCAGCAGTGTGGTTTACGTCATTGTGTTGTCAGCCTGTTTTACACATCGGTGGTTTCTTATTGACGTGTAAAAAGATCTGAAATCGTAGTAAATTCAGCTGCTATTGTGGGCTGGGGATGATTTACACTTAACATTTTAATAACTGGGTACTGAATGTCATAGGCCCAAAGTTCCCTCTAATTTTTCACGTGTCTGAGCGAACACACAAACTCCCTGAGCGATCCCTTGGACCACTGAGCGACATCAGACGTGTGCACTGTGGTCACGCCGGCATCGAATCCATCCAAGTTACATGGTTTATTAAAATAATCAAATTACAGCGTTTACATTTATGTTAGACTACTTTTAATTAACTGCTTTAGCCCATTTACCATGAAAATGTAAAAACAAAAAAGCGTCACATAAGGACGCTGTCATAGCCTGTCAACCACGTTGATTAGCTGCGCATATACGCATTATTGGCTGGACTATGGGATAAGGTGGCATCGTTCCCATATGGGAGCAACCAGTCACTTACTGACCAACACTGCAAAACAGAATTGTTAAAGTATTAATTTTAATTTCAATTCAAGGTTAGATTTTTTTTGTACACAAAGCAGAATTTCTGTGCGCAGAGACTGTGCCAGCAGTGCGCACGTGCGCAGCTTAGAGGGAACATTGCATAGGCCCACTAAAAGTTACAAAATAAGCTACTATCAAATACATTTACTTTAAACACATTAGAAGGTTCTTTATGTGGCAAAAAGTTAGATCTATACAAAATGTTGCAGGGAAACAGAGAAGGAGCTCGTATAGGTTTGAGTTTTATTCACATCTGTTGTGCAGGTACAAATAGCAGTTTGCAAACATTAATTTATGAAGATTAATTAACATGAGCGTAGCACAAAGTAAAGGTGAAAGCAGTATTCTGACACGACAGTGCAATCAAAACACATTTTGCCACTACAATCTGTGAATAATTGTAACAACTGTCATTTTAATATTGGACAAACTAGTTGTGCAGCCCTAACCTGAAATATGCTGTTTGTTCTGAATGAAAAACGTTAGTCTTTGGTAAACATTTTAATCGCATTTATAGATGCAATATGTTATTTCAGTTAAGACTAAATGTTACCACACATTCCCATCATTAGAGCGCATTTAAAGTGTGGAGAAGTCTGTGAAGGTTCTCAGTCATCCAGGTCATCGTAGTCTAAGGAGCTTGGAAAGAAAAGCGTCTGGACTTCTTTGAGTTACTTGAAGACGTTTCACCTCTCATCCGAGAAGCTTCTTCAGTTCTAAGGGTCAAATGGTGGAGAGTCCAAGCTGTATTGAAGAATTTCTAACTTCATATAGACTAAACAGTGGCCTAGAATTAGACTCAAAACCCTGCAGTGCCCAAAATAAAGGGGGCATTAATGTGCCAGATTCTACAGAACACCAGAAATAACTGCTAAGATGGGTCCAACACATCTGAGTTCATGCTGGAGGAACTGTGGGACACACTCTGCCAACCACACTCATATATTGTGGCTCTGCCCTAAACTCTGTGTATTCTGGAGGCAGATATTTGATGCTCTCAAAGACATTTTCCAAGGTAAATATTCCACTAAGTCCTACAGCAGCAGTGTTGGGAAGGATTGCAGAACATATTGACTGCAAAGCCAAAACTTACTTGCTAAATATATGACTCACTGCAGCCCTAAAATGCATAACTATCAGATGGTTAAAACCAGATATAATCTATGGATCCAGAGAGTGTCTGTCTGATGGAACAAATTACATACTCAGACTACAGAAATAAGTCTTTGAGAAACGGTGGGGACCCATGTTACCTTTCCTATTACAATGAAGAACACCACCTAGTTTTGTGAGCTCTCTCTCTCTCTCTCTCTCTCCATACACACACACACACACACACACACACACACACACACACACACACACACACACACTCAAGCAAATTGTGCCAGTTTCAGCTGAAACTATGTTTCAAACCATATTCCGGGTTTTTAGTTCACCATTTATGAGGTTTCAAGAAGAAATAAAAGACAGATCTGAATGTTTAAAATGTTTGGAAAGATTCTGTAAAGATGAGATGCAAAAATACTCAAAGGAAAAATTTAATTGGTTTATTATTAGATAAGAAGAATCAAGCAAGTAAATGAAGAAAACAAGGTAAAATGAAGTAATAATGAAGAAGTTAAACAAGTAAATAAGAAACAAAGTAAAATGAAGTAATAATGAAAGAAGTTAAACCAGTAAATGAAGAAACAAAGTCAAATGAAGTAATACTGAAAGAAGTTACGAACAAGTAAATGAAGAAACAAAGTAAAATGAAGTAATAATGAAAGAAGTTAAACAAGTCAGATAAGCAACAAGGTTGAATTAAGTGTAATAATGAAGAAGTTAAACAAGTAATGAAGAAACAAGGTAACAGCAGTCCATCATGACAGACCGTTCCAACACGTACACTGAAGAAACAAGGTAAATGAAGTAATAATGAAGAAGTTAAACAAGTAAATGAAGAAACAAGGTAAAATGAAGTAATAATGAAAGAAGTTAAACAAGTAAATGAAGAAACAAAGTAAAATGAAGTAATAATGAAAGAAGTTAAACAAGTAAATGAAGAAACAAGTAAATGAAGTAATAATGAAAGAAGTTAAACAAGTAAATGAAGAAACAAGGTAAAATGAAGTAATAATGAAAGAAGTTAAACAAGTAAATGAAGAAACAAGGTAAATGAAGTAAAATGAAAGAAGTTAAACAAGTAAATGAAGAAACAAGGTAAATGAAGTAATAATGAAAGAAGTTAAACAAGTAAATGAAGAAACAAGGTAAAATGAAGTAATAATGAAAGAAGTTAAACAAGTAAATGAAGAAACAAGGTAAATGAAGTAAGATGAAAGAGTTAAACAAGTAAGAGAAACAAGGTAAATGAAGTAATAATGAAAGAAGTTAACAAGTAAATGAAGAAAAGGCAGAGGAGAGAAAACCCCAACAATCCCCTCTGAGCAAGCACTTGGCGACAGTGGGGAGGAAAAACTGCCTTTAAACGGGCAGAAACCTCCGGCAGAACCAGGCTCAGGAGGGGACAGTCAACTGCCGGGACTGGTTGGGGGGGTTAACAGAGGTGGAGCAAGACGAGGCTACATCAGGTGAGGAAGCAGTAGCATCTCTCCTCTGGAACAAGTGGAACCATTTTTTCTTTTTTTTCATGCACTTTTCCACGAGCGCTTTTTTCTCCAGGATGAGATTTCTCAGCTCGTCAATGGTTTCTGCGTTTTTTTTCTTCAAGTTTCTCACATCTTTGTTCCATCTCTTCCAATGTTGCTTCTAGTTCTTCAAGCTTGTCTTTGAGTTGTTTGGAAGTTTCCTCCTGTATCAGCTTGTCCTTGTGCATGTCTGCATTTCTCTGTTGGACCTCTTTGTGCTTGTCTTCTAACTGCTTCTTTCTTTTCTTGATTTCTTGATTTTTGTCTCCATGTATTTTGTCTTCTTGTTGTTTTTGTGACTGCATTTGAGTGTGTTCACTCTTCAAGTTATTGAATTCCACCAAACGCCCCTTAACGAGCTCGGAGTTGTTTCTCGCTATCTGATCGATCCTTTTCTGCATCTGCAAACACCGTTTCTCCAGTTTGTCCTTTTCTTCTTCCACTTTAGTTGCTTTGTCCTCCAGCTGATTACAAAACTCTTGCAGTTTTAGATTTTTAGACTCAAAGTCCTGGACGATGCGTTTTCCTTCTTTCAGTCTTTCCTGCTGTTGCACGTTCTGTTGAAGAAGGTCTTTATTTTGGCGCAGTGTTTCATCCAGGCTTTCTTTCAGCATGCGGTATTTTTCCTGCATGCTCTTCAGTTTGTGCTGCATGTCTTGTTGCTTTTTGTCCTGCTCTTCCTTCTGTTGGAGGAATTTATTCTTTTCTTCCACAGCTTCATGGAGCTGTCTTTGGAGGAGCCGATTTTTTCGGCCCATGTATTGGAGATCCCGTTGTATCTTATCAGTCATCGTGTTCTTGTCTTGGAGCTGGTTGGTCATTTCTTTTAGTTCTGCACTCTTTTGCCTGTTTTCTTTAATGAGGTGCACAATCTGCTCTCGGGCCTGAGCAAACTTGATTCCCCAGCCCTCATTAATAATGTTTATGTCCGGCTGGCGCTGTTGTCTTTCTTCCAGCTCTTTATTTTGGGCTTCCATTCGTCTACACTTGTCCTCCAGTTGACGTTTTTCTTCTTCAATTTGTTGCATTTTTTTCTGGAGGAGGTAGTTTTCCTTCCTACTCTCCTCTAATGCCCTTTGGAAGGATGAGACGCCATTTGGGGAAATTGGCCGGCCACTCCAGGAAGGAGAGGCGGCGTAATCTTTTTGAATTGGTTGTTTTTTTCTTGGAAACATGTTGGAGTTTCTATACGATGACTTTGAAGAGCTTTCCAAATGTTTCTGTGGTGAACGTTTTGTAGGCTGCAAACACAGATGCTGCTGAAACGAACTAAAACTTGCTGTTTCTCACCCCTACTTAAGGAAAAACATCAAAGGACTTAAGATTCTATGAAGTTCTATGACATCATCACTCCCTAAGCCAATGAGATTGTCACAAGACGTTTTGGAATGGGGTGGTTTTTTTAAACTGTTTTCAAACTTAACTTAAAATTTCAGTGTTTCCTGGTTGTGGACTATTGGTTAGTCCAGCCGATAAAGAAATTAATTGTCACAAACATCCCTAATATTACATAACAGACAACAGAAAACAAGACAGTTTTTTTTCTAATAGAGGTATAATAAAAGTTTTTTTAATTATCCTACTTTTTATAAAAGAGAACATTTATTAAAGAATATGTATTTAATTAAAAAACTCTGTTCATCTAAAGCAGGGGTCAGCAACCTTTGAGACCCAAAGAGCCATAATTGGCCTATCTGGGGTTGAAAGGCTCGATAAATGCAGGCGTTTCGCCGGGTACACCGGCTTCCGCGAGTGTGATGCTTATTTTGAGCGATGAAAAAATAACAAAATATAATTTTATTTGTATATTGCAAAATCACAATAATCTTCCAATTTAGAACTACAAGTAAAAAAAAAAAATCGAGAAGAAAAACGAAAGAAAAATAGAGTATCGCTATTTACCGTCAACTAACAGAGTTCTGTCATGTTCTTGTGACAAAGTGCCAAACTGGCCTCAGTCGTGATTTTCTTTCTTTCATCTTCTCTTTTTTTGTTGTTTTGTTTGAAGCATTTGTTTAATTGTTGTTTTTTATTGTGTGGAAAGAATTTTTCTGAAAATATAGATATAGAGAAATGATATTATATATAGTTCTATATAAAATGTGTACAAAGAAGAAAGTATATAAAAGGGTTTTCTCAGTGGGGGATCTATGCATGAATTATTTTTAAAGACGCGGGGAAAAGGACACTGTACCTGTCGATGCACGTTTTCCAAAATCTAAACGAGTCATATCGCCCCATGTTTGCTACTTTTGGTTTTTGGTTTTCTCCCGCAGAGTAAGAGCATCGCAGGAGCTCCTGAAGTCAAACGACGCCTCCCAGCACTCATTTATTAAAACGGAGTCGATGCCAAAAGTCTTAAACGTTAGAATCAAAGGAACAGCTGTGAACTCAGTCATGGTGTCATGTGCAGCCTTCATCTTACTGTCACTACTTTTTCATTTTAGGGTACGTGAGGTAAAGCATCCGTCGATGTAGCTTGACTGTACAAAATTATTTTTCTACGTTATTAACAAAACAGAGCAGAGACTGATGCTGCTCCTGTCTGACCCCCTTATGTCTGGCACATGTGTATTCTGACTGGCGCGCGCGCGCGTGTGTGTGTGTGTGTAGGAGCGGCAGTCGCTGTGTGAGTGTGATATCACATCTGCATCACTCAAGCGTAGGCGGGCCCGCGTCAGACAACAATAAACAAAAAGCAGAAAAAGGCCAACAGTAAAAACTCAGACTCCAGCATGAGCTCCTTCCTGCTGCTTAACCAATCACCTTCCTCCATATCATCACCGCTCCCTCCCCCCTCCTCTCTCCATCCTACACCACCTTTGTTATTTAACACCGACCCCCCCAATCTGATAATCAGACAAATTCCCAAACACCTGACTTCACTGTGTCGACACCGTTTCTGACTATTTCTGACCTCAGGTCAGCTCTGCTATTATCCTCACATTAAGGGTTCGTTCACCTGCCTGCAGATGATCTGTGAGCTCGTCGGTTGTAAATTAAACTCTAAGCACACTGAGGGTAACCGGGAGGCGTTCAGGGCCTGCAGTGCAGAGCTGCAACATGAAAAAAAGGGATGGGGGCTCAGATCTCCTGAACAGGGTAGAAACAACACGGTGGGTTTGTGCTGTTTGTGATTCCTGCTCCGTCACTCTGGTGGAGACGACTGCAGCTCAGCAGCGCTCCCTGCTGATCCTCTGATGAAGATGTCAACAGTATGTAAACTGAGCTGATGTGCTGCTGTTTGAGCCCACGTGGTAGCGTACGTCCAGTATGGGAGAACTTAGCCACCGGTGCTGTCTTTGCTTGTGCTCTAGCTTTAGCCTGTTTGATTGTTTGTTTTCTATTTTATTACTGCCTAAAAGGGGAGGTGGGGGAAACACATTGCCTGACTTCTCCTGTCAGAGGTTTTGTAAGCTCACTGGAAGGGAAACGTGCACAATGTAAATCATAAAACAACTGACTGGGGCTGTGCTGCAGGTGGATCAGTGCTGTGGACAGTAGCTGTGGAAAAGAGACTGGACAAAGACTCTCAGCCTTAAATACAGGACAGAGGATGATCCGATCATCTTTCAGCTAACAGTGTCGAGCAGAAGGACGGCCGGCTGATGCGTCCGTACGAACCCTTTTGTACTCACTCCTGTGTATAAGGAGGCGGCGAGGGGTTGTGTAGTTAACCTCAGCACCACACAGCTACAGCAGAGGAGAGAACACAAACGAGTCCTTTCATTCGGCTCTGTTCTTTCTCCTTGTCTGTTTTATAAGCTAACACTAGAGGGCGCCATTGTGGCACATTCAGCGCTCACTCTGAGGTCACTGGACAGAGAAGAAAATACCAATCTGGGAGACGGATGGAGACGAAACATCTGGAAGATCAGAACTGTACATTTTTAAGTGTAAGAAAAAAAACAGACAAAATATTTGTAAATATTAAGTTTCTTGTTTATTTTATGTTTTGTTTTTTTGGGGGTTTTTTTTTGGAGTGAATGAATGATATGCTTATTTTGTGATGACAAAAGACAACAGGTGCAGTTTGTAATGAGAAGAAAAAAATGGCCGTTAGCTTGAGGTTTCAAATGAGTTCATCCTTACCACCGATCAGTTTTGTCTTTGTTTCTTCAACATTTATTTTATTTTTGTCATAACGTTGATCGTTATCATGTGACCATCCTGTAGCAGGAAGGTCGCTGTAGCAGAAGTCATCTCCACTGAAGCCCCCTCACAGCAGAGGGCCAGTCATGCTGTTTATTAGGATTTGCTAGTTTTCAGTGAGAAAAAACATTTTCATCAAGTTTTAAATCCTTTCGTTGCTCTTTTCTCTGCGATTGTCATAAAATCGTCGTCCTCTTTTCAAGCCTTAGCTCGCTTTTATTTTGAAATATGAGTCTTGTGATCAGAGATGAATCTGTGCTGCATGATGTGCGTAACATCAGAGCGATAAAAGCCAGCTTTGCCTTTCAGTGATTCGCAGTAAGGACATAAATGACCTAAACTGAGACTGAAAAAAGTGCAGTCAGTTAAATGTTAGCTCACCTAACATGTAGCAGTGTTTACATGTAGCCATGTTTGACAGACTCCAGGGCTTTGATACCATAAGATGCCTCATATCCTCACAGACTCATGAGATCACACAGGTGGTCTGACCTGCTCGTGTCACACTGTGCTGTCTGTCTGTCCGTTGTTTTTCTCCTGCAGTGATGTTATGTAGCAGAAAAACAGTTGGATGCTTGAAAAGTGCAGAGCGATGGGTGACGTGGGGAGTACATCACAGTCTGTGTGTGTTCAACAGCTGTTAGAGCCACACTTTGTCCTTTCTGTGGTATAACTGCTGGATTTATTTTATTCCAACACTCAAAAACTGTCAGCAAAGCAAAACATGATGATTGGATGATCCTGTGTCACGTCCACAGTGTCAAACGTGCACAGAGACAGTGACACCCACAGAGAAACCCTCAGCTTGGTGTCCATTGCAAATCTGCACCTGTTGTCTTGTTTCTACTTTCTTTGTTGAACTCAGAAACTCGAGACTTGAGATGAAGAAAAATGTTAAATAATGGAATAAAAAAAAGATGATTATTAAAAAAAGTAAAGTAAAATTATATAAATAAATGAGGTGATGATATTTCTGTTTACTTTAGAAGTTATTATACACTGTATGCTGTGATTCTGATCTGGGAAACATTAAAGACATTCATAGCCAGACTGCTGACTTTGTGTTTTTATTCAGTCGCCTAACAGAAGTGCAGTAAGAAACGATTTAGCCCATCCTGATTTCTTAGCTATTTGCATATTTGCCACACTTACGTGTTTCAGATCGTGAAGCAAATTTTTATGATAGATAAAGATGATCAGAGTCAGTGTAAAATAAAGCTTTTACATGTATTGCTGGGAGGTCGGCAGCTCCCTCCACTGCTTGGCCCTCTGTGAAAAACAACTGGGATCCAGCTTCCCTGTGATGCTGAATTATATAAGCGGAAGAAAATAAATAAATAGAAGGATGGACGATTGTATTTTGTGTACAATCGTTGAAGTGTAAAAAGGGTTGGCCCTCCGTGGTGCCCTAAGCAAAGTTTGATTTTTGGGGCCCTTTAATAGTGCCAATAATACTGATTAATGATCACCTACTATAAATGTATTTCATTTTCTAATGTTGATGTTGTTGTAATCCACAGTGAAAAATGTCATAAAAACAGATAACAAATTTGCAACTTTCATGAAAAATGTTTTCATTAATATTTTAAAAACAACTAAGCAAAACACCTCCCCCTGCTGGCCACACAGAGAAACAATAGATAAAACCTGAGCGCTGCACAGTTGCAGCAGTGTGGTTTATGTCATTGTGTTGTCAGCCTGTTTTACACATCGGTGGTTTCTTATTGACGTGTAAAAAGATCTGAAATCGTAGTAAATTCAGCTGCTATTGTGGGCTGGGGATGATTTACACTTAACATTTTAATAACTGGGTACTGAATGTCATAGGCCCAATGTTCCCTCTAATTTTTCACGTGTCTGAGCGAACACACAAACTCCCTGAGCGATCCCTTGGACCAATGAGCGACATCAGACGTGTGCACTGTGGTCACGCCGGCATTGAATCCATCCAAGTTTCATGGTTTATTAAAATAATCAAATTACAGCGTTTACATTTATGTTAGACTACTTTTATTTAACTGCTTTAACCCATTTACAATGAAAATGTAAAAGAAATCTTGTTCATGACCTGTGTAGTATGTTAACACTATTGGAAGTAAAAATAACTTGAACTCCAATTTCGAAAACACAACTTTTTTTTTTTTTATAAAGCTCTGACTTGTATTATGAGTCTGTGGTCTGGGAGAGAGTCCTGTAACTCTGTCTCCAAATTATAGTGTATATAATGACCAATGCTGGGCAATTAATCAATCAATCTTTATTTATAAAGCACTTTTCATACAAAAAAAGTAGCACAAAGTGCTTTACATGGTTAAAAGCAGCCCACCCCACCCTCCAACTCACTCCCCACACTCTCATTAACATAAACAATCATACACACAAAGAGTAAAATTGGGCTGGGTACGCATGAGCCAAGTGAGGAAACACTATCACAGGGAGCCTCCAGGCTGGGCACACAGCAGGGGGGAGGCAAAGAAGCCCCCCAGCCAGGCTGAGACGACCCCCAGAGCCCCAGCAGCCACGGTCGATCACAGCCCCGGTGCAGAGAGCGCCCTCCGAGGAAACACTGGAGATATGACACAATGGGGATACAATATAAATATAAATAGGGTAAGAAGATAAAAAATGAATAAGAATAAAATCAATAAATATTAGGTAAAACCTAAATTAATAAATAGAATAACAGGATAGAATAAATAAGCATAAAATAAATAAACGTTAGGTAAAAGCTAAATTAAAAAGGTGGGTCTTGAGCCTGTTCTTAAAAACATATACGTTCTCTGCGGGCCTGAGCTCCTCCGGCAGGCTGTTCCACAGACGAGAACCATACCACTGAAAAGCTGCCTCTCCGTGAGTATGTGTCCTGAATTTGGGAACAGTCAAAAGGCCAGTGCCAGAGGACCTCAGGGTCCGCGAGGGTTCATATGGTAAAAGCAGATCTGAGAGATAAGAAGGCCCAAGACCATTAAGACATTTAAAAACCAATAAAAGAACTTTAAAATCGACCCTGAAACACACGGGGAGACAATGCAGCGATTCTAAAACTGGTGTAATGTGGGCCCACCCTCTGGTCTTCGTCAGCACACGAGCTGCAGAGTTTTGTAAAAGTTGTAAAGGTGATATATTCTTTTTGGGGAGACCAGAGAGCAGGGCATTACAGTAATCAATCAATCAGAAAGCTACACAACATGAGACGGTTCATTTACAAACACAAGTCTAATTAAGCTTCAGACTGTTTTTTGTTAGAAAACAGTCACATTGTTACAGCTTAAATTACACAAAATGTCAGAAATCTGCACTGTCATGAACAAAAATTTAAACCTAATTTTTCACGATTTGCTGGATTAACCCACTGAGGTCTGAAATACAACTGCCCATTTTTGATTCCTTTTGAGTTTACGTTTGTACTTCACCCTCAAATTGTTTCATTTTGTTTTTTGCCCCTTGCCTTGTTTGGTATCATTCTTTTCAGCTCAACTGAATTTAGTTTTTTTCCCATTGACATACTGCATTAGTATTACTGACCTGAAATCACACAAAGAACTTAAAAATCCTAGTAGTATTTTTTTTACTGTAACAAAAACCACAGACATGTTGAGTACATTTTTATAACTTGAAATGCAAATATAAAATGTACATTTTGTAAACATATACAACTATTTATCTAAAAATGCAGCCAATACACCTGCCGTTTTTTTCATTTTGTACAACCATTTTAAAAATGTTACTAAAACTAAAATGAGAGAACAATCAGGTGTTGCAATAAGATGCCCCACAAATGATGTGTGCCTGTAAAAAAGAAGTTTGTCCACCAAAAGGCAGAACAGCACAGGGATAAACCTGCAGGCCTGACAACAGGAGGTGTATCACTCCGCTGGTTTTCTACTTAGTGACAGTGTTTACGTTGCAAATGTGCCTCTGTGACATTCATTAGTGCCCTCACTGA
Source organism: Simochromis diagramma (assembly GCF_900408965.1). NCBI lineage: Eukaryota > Metazoa > Chordata > Actinopteri > Cichliformes > Cichlidae > Simochromis > Simochromis diagramma. Next base: position 5,182,832 of record NW_024387416.1, on the reverse strand, counting down.
CACACAAAACAAAATGACTACACAACAGAACAACCATACTGATGAACTAGCCTAATCATGTGATTCAGGTGTGTTGACCCAGGGTGAGATCTAAAACCTGCAGGGACACCGGCCCTCGTGGACTGGGATTGGGGACCCCTGATATAGAGAGACGAGACGACAAGGCTCCAGTTACAGCAGTGCAAGCAAACAAAAAATATATGTAAGAAGAGTAAGAAAATAAATATACACTTTAGGATCAGGGGTAAAGGGATCAATAACAATTTAAAATTTACAGTTTGATGATTTAAAGTCTCACACACAAGCCGTCGAAAAGGGAGGGGGGGCAGCTGCTTCCAAATAGAGCACATTTCATTCATAATGTTATAAATCCAAGCCCATTATGTATTCATGATTTGAATCCTGGGTTGTGTGAAATCTCAGAAATGCACCCTAGACAAAGTGAATCTGTGAACTAAGGTGTAGGTGTGTTAGATCATGTTGTGGTGATCCTTGGGTTGAGATGGGTTGTCAATGTGAAATTGTATTTAGTAGTCAGTCTAATCTTTTAGTAATATAGGTTCGCATATGGTAGAATACTGCATGTAATCATTTGTACTAGGAAATGTTTAACCATGTATGCTTAGAGGTGTATAACCAATTGGGTAGTGATAGGATGAGTGATCTTTAGCAGGCTGCAAAGGCTTGGTGTGCATTTCAAGAATGTACACCTGCATCCTGGGAGCATGAGGAGAGGTCGTACCTTGTCTTATTGTTTTACGGTAGGATTAACGTAGCTATGTCAGCTATGTCTAAGTGCTTCTTTACATACAGATGAACTGTTGGATTTTCCAGACCAGCAGGTTAAGGGAAGTTGTTTATGGGCTCACACTCTGACCTGAACTTTGTCCTGGTTAAGCTATAAAAAGTTTTCTGCCATCCTGTTAATAGGAAAATTGTACTTAGTAGTCAGTATAATCTTTTAATGATATAAGTTTGCATATGGTAGAATACTGCATGTAATTATTTGTGTGTAGAAGTATATAGTTGGTGGCATATTGAAAGAATGTCTCATCCTAGGAGGTCTGTAACATTCTAGGGTGTTCACCCCCACATCCTAGGAGCATGAGAGAGGCCGTACTTTGTCTTATTGTTTTACGGTAGGATTAACGTAGCTGTGTCAGTTTTAGTCTAAGTGCTTCTTTACATATAGATGAACTGTTGGATTTTCCAGACCAGCAGGTTAAGGGAAGTCGTTTATGGGGCCACACTCTGACCCCCCCCACACACACACATACACACACACACACACACACACACACACACACACACACCCACGCACCCACTGAAGTATAAATAAAGACCGGGGCAGTTTCTCAGGGCGAGTCTCTCAGTCTGGAGGCTGCCCTTGCTAGCAAGAAGTTCTGTGTTTCTCTTCTCTGAGTCTTTACTGAAGAAGTGTTTTAGAATATATTTCTTAACAGGTTTGATGATTGTTGACATGCTCTCCAAATAGAAGTTTTTCCTCCTAGCAAGGAAATACAGGTGCAGCAGTAATCTCCTGAGAAATCTTCAGAGGCCCAGTGAGAAGCGAGAACCATTCCAGGCACAGCTGACAGCCCAGGCAGTGGTTGAGGTCAAAGGTCGAGCTGTTTGGGGCCCATCATGAGATCAGACTTTGGAGCCACAGCAAGGACCATGAAACTGCGTTGGAATGAGAGCTGTGCCAAGGGGGATTTCCAGAGGCCAACAGAGGAGATTGTGGACACCTGAAGGGCACCTGAAGGATGAGGGGAGCGTGCCAAGCTCCATCGACAACGCAGAGGGAGTCTAAGGATGGCATCATGATTCTGTGGAAAAGCACAGGAACCAGAAGCTATGGTGGTGATGACAGCAGTGTCCTATGAACATCACCTAATGCTGTGTCACTATACTGTGCATACGATGGCACACTGAAGACTGCCGGGATCATAACAGCAGTAAGATAACTGGACCCAGCACCCTTTCCACAGAGGGGTTTTTCTGCAGAGGATGGACAGTAGAAGAGCCATGAGTATATCCACGACAGGACAAAGACAGAATCGGCAAATACAGACTATTATGTCTGTTCTCATATGCCAGTACGTCAACACACCCCACACTATATGTGTTCCTGGACCAACTCCCAGGAAAGAACTACTCCATGATACTAGCAGAGAAAGGGGACTTTGTGTCCTCTTCAATAACACCTGCTGCACTTACATACCGGACATACCGGACGATGTACACTCTGAATGTTTTGAGACAGATCCAGCAGGCCCAAAATCAGGACTATGTAAGTGATACAAGTGACTGGTTTTCCTGGCTTTACACTGGCTCCTGGTTACAGGTGCTAAAAGGACGACTCATCGGAGTTGAAATATTTTTACTTTTATTTTGTGTCTTTGTAATATGAATACTGCCATGTCTAAAACTCATGATTAACCGCATAATATTTTCCACTGTTGCTGCATACATAGCCATGACAAGTGATGATGATAATGACCCCAACCTGTTGGAACATGAAGACTTTGTGTGATTAATGATGATGTGACAGAAAATGTACAACAAGGTGTTACATACTGATATCTCATTTAAATTTTTACTGACAACAGGAGGGAATGTCAATAGGAAATTGTACTTAGTAGTCAGTATAATATTTTAATGATATAAGTTTGCATACAGGGAGTGCAGAATTATTAGGCAAATGAGTATTTTGTCCACATCATCCTCTTCATGCATGTTGTCTTACTCCAAGCTGTATAGGCTCGAAAGCCTACTACCAATTAAGCATATTAGGTGATGTGCATCTCTGTAATGAGAAGGGGTGTGGTCTAATGACATCAACACCCTATATCAGGTGTGCATAATTATTAGGCAACGTCCTTTCCTTTGGCAAAATGGGTCAAAAGAAGGACTTGACGGGCTCAGAAAAGTCAAAAATAGTGAGATATCTTGCAGAGGGATGCAGCAGTCTCAAAATTGCAAAGCTTCTGAAGCGTGATCATCGAACAATCAAGCGTTTCGTTCAAAATAGTCAACAGGGTCGCAAGAAGCGTGTGGAAAAACCAAGGCGCAAAATAACTGCCCATGAACTGAGAAAAGTCAAGCGTGCAGCTGCCAAGATACCACTTGCCACCAGTTTGGCCATATTTCAGGGCTGCAACATCACTGGAGTGCCCAAAAGCACAAGGTGTGCAATACTCAGAGACATGGCCAAGGTAAGAAAAGCTGAAAGACGACCACCACTGAACAAGACACACAAGCTGAAACGTCAAGACTGGGCCAAGAAATATCTCAAGACTGATTTTTCTAAGGTTTTATGGACTGATGAAATGAGAGTGAGTCTTGATGGGCCAGATGGATGGGCCCGTGGCTGGATTGGTAAAGGGCAGAGAGCTCTAGTCCGACTCAGACGCCAGCAAGGTGGAGTACTGGTTTGGGCTGGTATCATCAAAGATGAGCTTGTGGGGCCTTTTTGGGTTGAGGATGGAGTCAAGCTCAACTCCCAGTCCTACTGCCAGTTTCTGGAAGACACCTTCTTCAAGCAGTGGTACAGGAAGAAGTCTGCATCCTGGCCATGGTGGCCATGGCCACCTTGTTCACCTGATCTGAACCCCATTGAGAACCTGTGGTCCATCATCAAATGTGAGATTTACAAGGAGGGAAAACAGTACACCTCTCTGAACAGTGTCTGGGAGGCTGTGGTTGCTGCTGCACGCAATGTTGATGGTGAACAGATCAAAACACTGACAGAATCCATGGATGGCAGGCTTTTGAGTGTTGCAAAGAAAGGTGGCTATATTGGTCGCTGATTTGTTTTTGTTTTGTTTTTGAATGTCAGAAATGTATATTTGTGAATGTGGAGATGTTATATTGGTTTCACTGGTAAAAATAAATAATTGAAATGGGTATATATTTGTTTTTTGTTAAGTTGCCTAATAATTATGCACAGTAATAGTCACCTGCACACACAGATATCCCCCTAAAATAGCTAAAACTAAAAACAAACTAAAAACTACTTCCAAAAACATTCAGCTTTGATATTAATGAGTTTTTTGGGTTCATTGAGAACATGGTTGTTGTTCAATAATAAAATTATTCCTCAAAAATACAACTTTCCTAATAATTCTGCACTCCCTGTATGGTAGAATGCTGCATGTAATCATTTGTGTTTAGAAGTGTATAGTTGGTGACATATTGAAAGAATGTCTCATCCTAGGAGGTCTGTAACATTCTAAGGTGTTCTAGCGTCCACCCCTACATCCTGTCCTGGGAGCATGGGAAGAGGTCGTACCTTGTTTTATTGTTTTACGGTAGGATTAACCTAGCTGTGTCAGTTTTAGTCTAAGTGCTTTTTTACATATAGATGAACTGTTGGATTTTCCAGACCAGCAGGTTAAGGGAAGTCGTTTATGGGGCCACACTCTGACCCCCCCGCCCACACACACACACACACACACACACACACACACACAAGCACCCACTGAAGTATAAATAAAGACCGGGGCAGTTTCTCAGCGCGAGTCTCAGTTTTGGAGGCTGCCCTTGCTAGCAAGAAGTTCTGTGTGTTTCTCTTCTCTGAGTCTCTACTGAAGAAGTGTTTTAGAGTATATTTCTTAACAGCTTGGTTTCAACGTAACTTTATTCTTTCATGAGTTATTTACAAGTTTCTGACCACTTATAAATGTGCTCAATGTGCTGCCCATTGTGTTGGATTGTCAATGCAACCCTCTTCTCCCACTCTTCACACACTGATAGCAACACCGCAGGAGAAATGCCAGCACAGGCATCCAGTATCCGTAGTTTCAGGTGCTGCACATCTCGTATATTCACACCATAGACAATTGCCTTCAGATGACCCCAAAGATAAAAGTCTAAGGGGGTCAGATCGGGAGACCTTGGGGGCCATTCAACTGGCCTTCGATGACCAATCCACTTTCCAGGAAACTGTTCATCTAGGAATGCTCGGACCTGGCACCCATAATGTGGTGGTGCACCATCTTGCTGGAAAAACTCAGGGAACGTGCCAGCTTCAGTGCATACAGAGGGAAACACATCATCATGTAGCAATTTCAAATATCCAGTGGCCTTGAGGTTTCCATTGATGAAGAATGGACCCACTATTGTTGTACCCCATATAATTCAAGAATTCTATTTGATACCATCAACAGTATTGTTTCTCCTCCAACCCAGCATGCTCTGTTGCTTTCTGATGAAGATTGTAATACTTTCCTTAATTACTTTGTAAATAAGGTGATGGACTTGAAATCTAAAATTTCCTCAAGTGCCTCCCCTTATGAAGATACCCCTTGCTGTCCTGGATCATTTACATCCTTTTTTCCAATCACACTAAATGACTTAATTATAGTTTTAGGTAAAATGAAATCCTCGTCATGCTCTGTAGATATATTACCTCACTCTGTCCTGTCTGGGTCTATCACCAGCATTGGTCCCACATTACTATCCATCATCAACAGTTCACTGAGGCAAGGCTGTGTTCCATCTTATTTTAAACATGCTGAGGTAACTCCTCTGTTAAAAAAACAGAATCTCGATCCTAGCTCTGCTAGTAATTACCGACCTATTTCAAAATTGCCATTTGTCAGTAAATTACCCGAAAAAATTGTTGAAAATCAGTTCAGGTCTCTATTATGTAAATTACAGATTCTTGACCCTTTTCAGTCTGGCTTTCAAAAGCAGCACTCTACAGAGACCGCTCTCTTAAGAGTCTATAATGATCTGTTAATGGCATCTGATGCAGGGAACTGTTCTGTGATCATTTTGCTTGATCTTAGTGCAGCCTTCGACACCATCGACCACAAAATCCTACTTAACAGGCTCAAGGTTTTGGCTGGTGTATCTGGCTCTGCCCTAGACTGGTTTTCTTCCTACTTATCAGACAGGACCTTCTCTGTTAGGACTGATAGGTTCTCCTCTAACACTGCTGCCCTGACCTGTGGTGTCCCACAGGGCTCAGTTTTAGGTCCATTACTATTTTCTTTTATATGCTTCCTTTAGCTAGTATCATTCAATCTTTTAGCAACCTGTCTTATCATTTTTATGCTGATGACATTCAGCTCCATATGTCCTTTAAGCCTCATCAGCTGGATAGGCTGTCCACCCTAGTCCAGTGCTTAACCCAGGTTTCTGATTGGCTTTCAAGCAACTACCTTGTTCTAAATACTAACAAGACCGAGACCATGATCATAGCTCCTCCTGAGCTACATTCTAAAATCAGTCAGGTTCTTGCCTCTTTCTGTCCATCTGTCAAGTCAAATATTCGAAATCTTGGAGTAATTTTTGATTCTTCTCTGGGCCTTGACTCTCATGTAAAATCTTTGTCTCGTTCCTGTTTCTATCATTTAAGAAACATATCTAAACTGCGACATATGGTTTCCTCAGCTGAACTGGAAAAACTCATTCATGCATTTGTGTCATCACGCTTAGATTACTGTAATTCCCTGTTTACTAGCTTGGATAAATCATCTCTCTCTCGCCTCCAGACAATACAAAACGCAGCAGCCAGATTACTAACTCGCTCTACCAAGCGTGTTCACATCACTCCCATCTTATATTCTTTACATTGGCTCCCAATAGAGTTTAGAATTCGATTTAAAATTCTTGTTTTAACATACAGAGCACTAAATGGCCAGGCTCCAGATTACTTATCCAAGCTTCTTTTAAAATACACTGCTGCTCGTCATCTCCGCTCACAGACTCAGAGTCTCTTAGTTGTTCCCGTACACGACTGAAGACAAAAGGGGACAGAGCCTTTCAGTCTGTTGCACCAAGGCTGTGGAACAGTTTACCACTACAATTACGTTTGCTTGACTCTGTGGATTCTTTTAAAAAACAGTTAAAAACTCTTCTGTTCAAACAAGCCTTTTGTTGATCTACATATTTTATATTTTTTTTACATTATTTACATTTGATCTTTTACATTGTATATAATGTCTATTGATTTTATTGTTTATTTTAATATTTTTTTAATATTTGTGTACAGCGCTTTGTGATTGCTTGTCTGTGAAAAGCGCTTTTTGCAAATTCCCTGCTGACTCGGCCTCAGGATGTCTAGAGGCAAGAACCAAGCGCACCCAAATGAGCGCACCAGTGATCATGTGCGCATCACGCAGAGGGAGAGTGAGGGACGAAAAGCAGCAGCAGAGCATGGCAGTTGTATCGCAGTTTGTGTGATTCCGTGTGCGTTAATGAGACTGTAAGTGTTATTGCCTTTGACAGGTTAACTGGTATGATAATAGTTATAGTTGTTTGTGTATGTTTAAGCTAAAGTTATGCCTCAGTACACTGCTACCACGTTAGTAGGTTTATTTAATTATTTAATTAACTAGCACTAAGTTAATACCAGTGGCCAGAATCTCCCCCAATGATTATATCCCGCGGTTAAAGGATTTTTCTGTTGTTTATTGTTTAGTTTAGCTGTTGTTAGCTTGCCACATGCTTGCCTTAGTACTAGCAACTGGGAAGATATGTGCTATTTAGCCAACTTCTGGTCTTACGGCGACCCCTTGTGGACATTGTAAAATATTGCTGTGTCTGAGTAGATGATGTGTTCTGATTGTTGCTTGGTTGTCTTTGAGCCTGCTAATTATAGTGTTACCTGTTTCTGTTTCCAGACAACCATGCTTATAGTCACCGATACTGCACCTGCCACAATTATAAGTGCATATCTTCTGTGAAGCTTCATTAAAGACGGTGAACTAAACTCCTGGACTGCTGCAGTCTTTCTGACCGAAGACTTAGGCCAGACTTGTATACCCAGCACTTCCAGTATATATATATTCTACAAGTGGTCCTTCGAGCCGGATTATACAAGCTGCGCTATGGCTACACCCAGAGAGTTCAACGACAACCAGCCTGCACTGAGTCCCCGTCCCAGCAGGGTGCGACGCATTCCCGGACATCTGGAGGACTTTGAACTCACCTACCCAGCTCACCGTCTTTATAGTACCACAGTAAGACCAGCATCACCACTGACATCAACTTACGCAGCACCACTCAGCCCTGGGAGTTCCCCTAACTACCCTGCAGCTGGTCATTATGGTACGGCAAGTGCAGGGGAAAGATGGCAGGGGCTGGAAGCACGTTGGCAAACGATAAGCCAGCAGATGAAAGAACTTGAAGTGGAAATGGACAGGGTCAGATTGACTTCGTATCCACAGAGTGCACATCTGCCTCACCCTTCATACCGCTATGCAGCATTTCAGCCACATTATAGTAGCCTCCCCCATTTAGAACTGGGTTACCCTGTTCGGCCCCCCAGTCCAAGAGCTGCACCTAACATCCAGCACGAGGTTCTGCACGCTCCAACACAAGCCCCTGCTCCTCAAGTGCAGGTTGACACTGCTGCATCAAACCCAAAACCTGCTTCAGAAGCGATGTCGGTACCAGCCCCCGCATCCACGGCTCCTTCAGCCTGCTCGCCGCCGTGGCTAACACAGCCTGCATTGCCCTTCTCACTACCTCCTGCTTCTCTAATGATGCCTCAGCCAGTGTCCCCTATCACACCGCAGCCAGAACCACATGTGCCCCCGCCAGTGCCCTCTACCACACCGTTACAGCCTGAGCATGTCCCGCCAGAGCAGCAGTATGATGCACTCCCCAGGGCCTGGCAGTCTGCTCCACTGCCATATCCACCTGTGCATCATCCTAGAAGACCCCGTGGTCAGCACTATTATCCAACACCTCACCCAGTAGATGGTTCACATCAGCCGAGTATGATGGAGATGGCGATTGCTTCATCATTTGGCATTCCTAAACCCAAACTGACTGTATTCAGCTCAGGGAAAGAGAGTGATTTTCTTATGCTCAAAAAGGGTCTAGACAGCTTACTTGGTCCGCACAAGCATTTAAGTGAAGACTATAAGTATCAGATCCTGCTTGACCATCTCACATTCCCCTCGGCACTTCAAGTGGCAAAGAGGTATGTCAACAGTCAGACCCCATACACAAGTGCCATGCAAGCGCTCACGCAGAGGTACGGACAGCCAAGGCAGCTAGTGCAGGGGGAACTGAAGGCCATTCTGAATTCCCCACCAGTCAGGGCTGGAGATTATCAAGCATTTGAGGACTTTGCTACCGCAGTTGGAACTCTGGTGGGAATGCTCAGCACCATGGAGGGCCCCTCATCGTCAGAGTTGAAGTGTGGGTCTCATGTGGACACCCTACTCACCAAACTCCCCACTAACTATCGAGATGCATTTGCTGAACATTGCTTTAATCGAGGAATTATCCAAAGTGGCAGTGATCGTACATACACTCTCCCTGATCTAGCGGAGTGGCTGGAAAGGAAGGCCCAGACATTGCAGGTGTCTCGCCAAATCACAAGCCCCTTCCCAGCTATACCAGCACATACTGAGTACAAGGACCGGAAAGCAGGGAGACAACAGAGGGTCAAACCTGCTACTATTCTGCTTGGGGTTCAGCAGGGATCGAAGCCCGCTAATCCTTCTCCGAGCCCTGCCACTGTACCACACCTGAAGAAGAGGGACCGTTTCAAGCCCTTCTGTCCTTACTGTAATAACCAGGAGCACTACCTCAATGCCTGTGCTGACTTTGCCACGCTAACCTGTACTGCCAGAGCTACCTGGATAAAAGAGAAAAAACGATGTTGGAAATGTGGGAGAGGACATTCCCCAGTAAACTGCACTCTGAAGAAGCCCTGTGCAACATGTGGAGAACAACATCTGCACATACTACATGAAGTTGCTACTGCTGAGAGCATCCTGACCTGTGAATACGTCCTCTAACATGGTTTTCTTGGACCAAGTCAGCCATTCTGGGCGAGTAATGCTAAAGGTTGTCCCCGTGCGGTTGCATAATGGGGAGAAAACACTGGACACATATGCTGTCCTGGATGATGGCTCTGAAAGAACAATCATACTACCTGCTGCCATCCATCACCTTGGCCTTGTTGGAACAGAAGAGATTCTGTCCCTCAGGACGATTCGACAAGAAATCGTACAGCTGAAGGGAGCCACTGTATCCTTTCAGGTGTCAGGTATGACAAACCAGGGAGTGAAATACGACATTCACCAGGCTTTTACAGCCGCCGAAGTAACTCTGGCAGAGCAATCACGTGCCGCTGACCTCCTGACACAACGATACAAACACTTGAGAGGCTTATCCCTGCAGTCTTTTGACAAAGTCCAGCCCCTGCTACTTATCGGTTCTGATAACCCTCACCTGATAATACCTACCCAGCCTGTGCGTATCGGTCCAGTTGGTGGCCCAGTGGCTGTGTGCACAATGCTGGGGTGGGCGATTCAGGGACCAGCAAGCTTTTTGCAGCAATCAACAGATGAGAGAAGCTGTCTGCATTTGTCCACTCTCTCCTCCTCAGATGAGCTGCATCAACACGTCCAGAGACTCTGGCAGCTGGACACCCTACCCTTCCACACCAACAAGGAGGTGACGCGATCAGGCGAAGATAAAGCAGCCATAGAACGACTGGAGCAAGGGACTGTCCGGGTCACCGTCGATGGAGTGGCTCGCTATGCTACTCCACTGCTGCGAAGAAAGAATGCACCTGTTCTTCGGGCACCTCCCACAGCTGTGATGGCACTCCTCAGAGCGACAGAGCGACGTTTGTGTAACAGTCCAGATCAAGCTGCTGTCTACAATGAGGAAATCCACAAGTTGGAGAAAGCTGGTTATGTAGTAAAGATCAGCATGAATGAGGTGAGCAGCTCTGCGGAATCATGGTTTATCCCGCACCACATGGTGTACCACAACAACAAGCCCAGAATCGTCTTCAACTGCTCCTTTAACTACAGGCAAGCTTCACTTAACAAGAACCTGCTTCCAGGCCCGGTTCTTGGGTCAACACTGCTTGGCGTGCTGTTGAGATTTAGAGAGTATGCTGTAGCTATCAGTGGGGATATTCGTGGCATGTTCCATCAAGTGCGTCTTCTGCCTGAGGACCAGCCACTTCTACGCTTCTTGTGGCGAGATGGGGAGAGGGAGCGCAGCCCAGACGTGTACGAGTGGCGTGTCCTTCCTTTCGGGACCACATGTAGCCCATGCTGTGCTACATATGCCCTGCAGCGACCATGTAAAGGATCACAGCAAAGACAATGGAGAAGTACTGCACTCTGTGCTCCATGCATTCTATGTGGATAACTGCTTACAGTCTCTACAGTCTCAGACGCAGGCAAAATACCTGATAGACAAGATGAGAGCCCTCCTTGCCAGTGGAGGATTTGAGATAAGGCAGTGGGCTAGCAACGCACCTGAGGTTATCTCTCACCTACCAACTGAAGCCAAATCAACTGAGTGTGAGTTATGGCTAACCACTAGCAAGACTGATCCAGAAGAGTCTTCCCTTGGTCTGCTGTGGCGCTTGCAGCTCTGACACATTGGGATACAAGCACCGTGCCATTCCACGTACTGCACCAACCCTGAGATATGTTTACAGAGTACTGGCAAGCCAATATGACCCATTAGGTTATATCATACCCTTTACAACACGAGCCAAGGTTCTAGTTCAGGCACTCTGGAAGAAGGAGAGGGGTTGGGATGAGCCGATTGCTGACGAGCTCCTGTCCGTGTGGTTAGCATGGGAAAGTGAGCTGCCATACCTGCCAAACCTCAGCTTGCCAAGGTGTTACACTCCTGGTATCTCGGCTGGGAGCCCTGTGAACCTACACATCTTCTGTGATGCCTCAGAGAGAGCCTATGGTGCGGTTGCATACCTGAGAGTAGAGGCTGACAGCAATGAAGTTAAAGTGGCATTTGTGATGGCCCGATCTCGCGTGGCACCCAAAAGGCAGCTTTCAATACCTCGCCTGGAACTTTGTGCTGCCCTAGCAGGAGCACAGTTAGCCACAGTTCTGCAGACCGAGCTAACCCTGCCATTACAGACAACTACTCTGTGGACCGATTCGACCACTGTCCTCCACTTGGATCCAGTCTGAATCCCAGCAGTATAAAGTGTTTGTGGGAACCCGAATAGCAGAGATTCAAGAGCTTGTTGGAGCTGAGAGCTGGAGATATGTTCCCTCTGAAGAGAACCCTGCTGATGACATCACACGTGGGAAATCCTTAAAGGATTTAATTAAGCCAAACCGCTGGACAGATGGCCCAGCATTCCTCCATCAGCCTCACGCTAGCTGGCCTACGCACCCATAGTGAGCTCGGTTGCAGGAGGAAGAGATCCGCGACACCACCTTCTGCGGCAACATTTCCACAAGCAGCCCGCTGATACCTGATCTGACCCAGTTCAAATCCTGGACTGAGCTGGTACATGCCACATATCACGCCCTCCACGGGGCGGCCGCTCTACCCATGACTGCCTCCAGTCAAAGGGAGGCAGAAATTGCCCTACTGAAAAAGGTCACAAAGTGAGAGTTTCCCAGCAGAGTTGGCTGCATTGCAGTCAGGTAAACCTATCAGCCCTAACAGTCGCTTACTGTCGCTTTCACCTGAATTAGACCATACTGTAGGGTTGATCAGAGTTGGAGGTCGGCTCCGGAGGGCTGAAAATCTGAAAGAGGACACCATCCATCCTATAGTTCTTGCACCAGACCACCCTGTCACAAACGCTGTTAGTGCAGGACTATGATAACCGTCTGTTACATGCAGGTCCTGACCGTATATTTGCAGAGATGAGGAGGACCTACTGGATACTTCGCGGGCCGACAGATCATCAAGAGGCATCAACGCAGCTGTGTGGAATGTTGTAAATGGCGCAGCAAACCAGTCACTCCCCAGATGGCCGACCTACCAGCTGCACGATTACGCATCACTAAACCACCATACTGGTCCACTGGAGTCGACTGCTTTGGTCCTTACACCATAAAAATAGGACGGAGGCATGAGAAAAGGTGGGGTATTATCTTTAAATGTCTGACCACCAGATGCGTAACATCTAGACCTTTTGTGCAGGCATGAACACAGGTTCATTCTTGCTTGCTCTTCGGCGCTTTGTGGCAAGGAGGGGAAAACCCTTTGAGATTCTCTGTGATCGTGGCACCAACTTCAGAGGAGGAGAGAGGGAGCTCAGAGAAGATTTTGCTGCCATGGAAGTTATAGTTGTTTGTGTATGTTTAAGCTAAAGTTATGCCTCAGTACACTGCTACCACGTTAGTAGGTTTATTTAATTATTTAATTAATAAGCACTAAGTTAATACCAGTGGCCAGAATCTCCCCCAATGATTATATCCCGCGGTTAAAGGATTGTCTGTTGTTTATTGTTTAGTTTAGCTGTTGTTAGCTTGCCACATGCTTGCCTTAGTACTAGCAACTGGGAAGATATGTGCTATTTAGCCAACTTCTGGTCTTACGGCGACCCCTTGTGGACATTGTAAAATATTGCTGTGTCTGAGTAGATGATGTGTTCTGATTGTTGCTTGGTTGTCTTTGAGCCTGCTAATTATAGTGTTACCTGTTTCTGTTTCCAGACAACCATGCTTATAGTCACCGATACTGCACCTGCCCCAATTATAAGTGCATATCTTCTGTGAAGCTTGCTGAACAGAGTATTGATTTCAAATTCAATCCACCACTTGCTCCACATTTTGGAGGCACCTGGGAGAGGGAAATCAAGTCGGTCAAAGCTTCCCTGCGTGTTGTCCTGAAAGACCAAGCTGTCCAGAATAAGTGCTGATGACTATGCTCGTAGAAGTGGAGGGTATTCTTAACTCGAAACCCCTTGGTTATGCAACATCAGACATTGCGGACCCAGATCCCATTACTCCTAACCTTCTGCTTATGGGGCGGAGAGATGCATCCCTACCACAAGCAGTGTACAGCAAGAGTGACCTACTGGGACACCGCCGCTGGAGACACAGCCAAGTGCTTGCCGACCATTTCTGGGTTCAGTTTACTCGCAATTACCTACCTAACCTTCAGCTTCGTCACAAGTGGTGCATCAGTACCCCAGATCTCACAGTAGATCGAGTGGTCATGGTGATTGACCCACAGCTCCCAAGAGCCCTGTGGCCAGTTGGGCGGGTAACTAAAGTAATCTCCAGTGATGATGGCAAGATACGCACAGCTGAGGTTGACATCAAAGGAGTTAAATACATTCGCCCCGTGACTAAACTCATTACTCTTCCAAAAATGCCAGAGAACTGAAGGGGTGTATATATATATATATATGTATATATATTATCCAGCAGGGACATTTGTGTTCTGCAAATTCACTTAGTGAATTTGGGGGCGGCTGTGCAAATTCACCGGTCACACTCTCCTTCATGGGCCCGTCTCACCGCCAACCACGGCCCCTCATAGCCCATCCTCTACTCCTACACGCTCACGTTTTTAGCCCATGGCCCCCTGTTTCGCCTTTCAATCCCACGACAAGTTTTCTAATATCACATCTCTTCCCAGTTTCTCGTTCCCTCCGTCAACGGCGCAATTTGGCAACGCTAACAACCGCTAACTAAACCATACACACCAGAACCCTCCTTTCACCGTGCTGGATCTAATCCTTGTGGTCTCTTCTGGCCACTGGGATTAAACGTAGTGCTAGTTTTATCATTAAATAACCTACTAACGTGGTACAGTGGTACTGAGCAGAACGTTAGCTTAAACAGACACACAAAACGATAACTATTATCATACCAGTTAACCCTGTCAAAGGCAATAACACTTACAGTCTCATTAACGCACACGGAATCAGCACAAATGCGATACAAGAGACATGCTCTGCTGCTGCTTTTCGGTCCCTCACGTCTCCCTCTTCGGGGATGCTCACAGGGATCAACTGGTGCGCTCATTGGGTGCGCTTGGTTCTTGCCGCTAGACATCCTGAGGGGCCCGAGTCAGCAAGGG